>NC_142944.1:51764618-51938367 GCF_046866305.1 Octopus bimaculoides
TCGACCTACACCTTTTCTACATATTGAGGGCCAGTTAACCCGAAGGGTTTAATGTTCTGTCAGTTTTCCTATTTACCAGAAATTTGGCTTTTGCTAATTTAACTGTTGCAATTAACTCTGCTAGTTTAACTGTTTGATTCCAGATTTTGCTTCCACACCTGGAATTTAATTTCTAAATCTTACTGTTTCAGCTATAGGAACAAGGTCATCAGCACTGAGTAATTTCCATGGGCAACCAGCCTTAAATTCCTCCGTTATGGCCTGGAGGACTATGATAAGATGGTCCTGATAAGTGAACCCTGGTGAACTCTTGTCTGAATTCCTGTCTGCTCATCAAATTTATCTCTGTACTCATTTCTGACTCTCTCACCTTACTGACAGCATCCCTGTACATGACTTGAACAGCTTTCACTAGTCATTTATCTATGTCTAGCTTCTGCAGCCACCACCAAATGAAAGAGTGAGGCACCCTGACAAAGGCTCTCTCCAGATTGACAAATGCCGAGTACAGGGGTTTGCTTTTTTGTTAAATACTCCTCCTGCAGTTGCCTTAATAGATAGAGAGTATCAGTAATATGTCTCCCTGGCACATAAACATATAGATTATGTACATATATATCCAATAATGTACAGATTTCCTTTTCCATCTTAAATGTGAGCTCTTAAAGGAGCCCTTTTGGATAACTAGGAATTTACATTTATATTTGTCTTCAAAATGAGTTAGTCTAATATCTCTTCACCCATCTTTTCTGTCATGCACTTTAGCCTACTCACAAATATGCTGCCTTTTATATTGTTATAATGTGGATCCTTATCCACTTGTATGTTATTATCAGCACTATAATATTCTTGTCACCACTATTATGTCTTCTGTACATTTTAACAAAGCATGAAGAAAGTGGATGAGAAACAATTTTTTTTCTAATGGATGTAGGTATGGCTGTGTGGCCAGGTTTGCTTCCCAACCATGTGTTTTTGCGGTCAATCCCACTACATGGCACATTGGACAACCTGTAGTCCAAATTTTATTTAAAAATTTTTTTGTTATCTTCTGCAATAAATTTGAATTAAAGTCCAAAAAGAACATTAACTGCATTGATCCCACTGGTAGTAGAAAGCCTGCAGGGGCCATCCATAGGTCTTGCCCCTTCCACTGGACCCAGCCTGCGCCCGCCTGCATACAGTGCACTAGGCCGACGGTGCTGCATGCTTTGCGGCTCCATGAACCTCAATATCTCAATAAAAGAAATTCCACTATGTACTGTGCCTCATTTGAATGAATCAGTTTTACATCAACATTAATAAATCTAATTGCAGGGCTGCTCATAATTTGTTCAATGTAATGCGAACCTACCAAAACTTACCTCCAGCAGTAGATGGTGAGCCGAACTCACTTGAAGAACTAAACTGTGTAAGTATTAAACATGTTAAAATATAAAGTAGTAAGGCCCCTGACAGAGGCATTGCCAGGTTCTACAGTTAGGGAGAGCGAGCACATGAAAAAAGGTGCTGTGACACATACCAAACAATTTTAACTCACTTCTCTTATATTACATGAAATATTTCATTAGTTGTAATATATGTAATTGTATTCTATGTTCATTAATTTAATTTATCAGCAACAATGAAACTTACAACTTATGATATAGGTGTGACGTGAAAAAGATGTAAATCCACAGCAGGAGTTGAGCAGTGTTGAGAGATTATGATGTCAAGGTTTGTTTTGGTCCTTCAGATGTCAACTGACACCAACACATCACAGGAGATTTGTTTTTTCTTTTTCTCCTCTTCCAATTTTTATTCAAAATATGAGCAAGAAAATATTTTACAAAAGAAAGATAAAGAAAAAAAGAAAAAAATAAGGGAGAAAGCTAAGAAAGAAAAGAAAACATCAATGCCACACCAATTGCTTCACTTGGTTGCACACGACAAGGAACCTACTGAAGCAAGCCAGCATGCTCACAGCATTATCATGGGCGATGGCGAGGCTAAAGCATTGGAAGAGCCAAGCACCCTCACAGGCATCACCTGACACCCTGCCTTGAGCAGATAATTCAAAGACATGGGAGATTGGTCAAATAAAATAAGGACTCCCAGAAAGTCCATGTGATTAACAAAAATAAAAAAAAAAGAGATTTGACTTTTATCAGCCAAATGAACTAAAGAGTTAGATTAAATTGTTGAAAAGGTGCCAATTTTGAAAAAAATGTGCTTGGGGCAAGCTGTCACTCACTTTGTTCCCCTGTTAGCCATGTCATTGGCCCCTGGCTTCCATGGTGTATAAGTGACTGAGATTACAGCATTCCTCCTAAACAGGATGACTGTTAATCACAGGATTACCCATTTACAGTGAAGAAATGAACTGGAACAATATAAAATGGAGTGTTTTCTTCAAGAGCGCAGTGCATCACCTGGTCTGATAATGAAAATCACAATCTTGTAATTAGGAGTGTAACACCACAACCAGTCTTTGGTACATCTTTAACAAAGCATGAAGAAAATGGATGAGAAACCATTTTTTTTTCTAATGGATGTAGGTATGGCTGTGTGGCCAGGTTTGCTTCCCAGCCATGTGTTTTGGGGGGTCAATCCCACTGCATGGCACATTGGACAAGTATCTTCTACTGTAACTCCAAGCTGACCAAAGCCTCACATGTGGATTTGATAGACAGAAACCTGTCGTGTGTATATCTATCAATCTGTCTGTCTGTCTCTATCTATCTATCTATCTATCTATCTATCTATCTATCTATCTATCTATCTATCTATTTATCTATCTATCCATCTATCTACCTGTCTGTCTGCTTGTCTGTGTTTCTATCTATCAGTCCGTCTGTGTGCCTGACTGTTTGCCTGCCTGATTACACTTTAGGAGATTCCTACTGAAGTTTGGATATCCACAAGGTGATTATAGACAGCGGTCTAAGGAAGACAATCCCTTGCACTTAACTCTTCTTTGTGTGTTCAAAAATTAGCCACAAGGTCTCTGAAGAGAGTTCATAGGTCACTGGCTTTCAGGGTCTGAAGAGATACTGTAAAGCTAAGTGCTTTATGGACGTGAAGCCCTGAGTAAACCCCATAGACTGACCATAACTATTGGGTTGTCCGGAAAGTTTGTGCCAATTTATAGTAGCTTACCTTTCGACTTATTTTAGAACATGGTTGAGTTCATAAAATAGGATTTGACTACCCCTCCATTTAGAGCACAGTTTAAGCTATCTTTTCCTGGAAGAAGGTTTATGTTCCTATAACCTGTGTTAATTCTCTAACCCTGTAAAATGGAAGATAAGAAAATTCATTTTTAGCACTTGATGCTTTTCTTTTTCCGTAAAGAGAAAAATGCCTCACAAGCAACCAAAGAATTATGCGCAGTTTACGGTGATGTTTCTTTATCCGAAAGAACTGTACGGAAGTGGTTCGCAAGGTTCTGAGCTGGAGATTGTAGCCTTATTGATAAAGAGCGATCAGGCAGACCATCCACTACAAACAATGACCAAATTAAGTCATTAATTGAGAATAACCTACATTGCACAACCTGAGAATTGGCAGAAAACCTCAACCTATCAAAATCCGTCGTTCATGGGCACCTGGTAAAGCTTGGGTACACAAATCGCTATGATGTTTGGGTACCACATGAGTTGAGTGAGAAGAACCTTTTGGAAAATTAGCATGTACTTTCCGGACAACCCAATATTTTTATCTAATTACTCTACTGTTCTATAACTTAGAGTGTGTTTCTCTTTCAGATTTATGATTTATATATACTTGATATATATATATATATTATTTAATAAACATAATATATGTCTTTATGTGCTATTTTTTGTGTTTAGTAAATAATATTTATCTCTCACGAGATGGAGTACTTTTTTTGTTGATCTTACCATTGCAGAACAGTACACTGTGTGTGTGTGTGTGTGTGTGTGTGTGTGTGTGTTTGTTTGTTTGTGTCTCCATGCCTTGACATCATGTGATGGTGCAAAATGAGCATCATAATTTTATAGGCAGTGTTATTCGTTTCCAGTCTTTTCTGTGAAAACATGATCAGCCAATGTGAAAATATTACCTCTCTTGGAAACAAGTCAGGATTCACAACAGGACGACCATTCAGCCATAGAACATAAATTCTGTCTGACCGATTCAAGTATGGTAAAGTTGATGTTAAAATGATGATGATGATGATGATGATTTCATAAAAAAACTAAGAGGTTACACACATGGCCTAGTGATTAAGAAGTTTGCTTTGGAACCATTGTCTTGGCTTCAATCCCTCCGTGTGGTATATGGTCTTTTAGTATAGTCTTGGTAAATATCTTTTAGTATAGTCTTGATTTGACCCAAGTCTTGGGAATGAAATTGGGTAATTGGAAACTGTGTGGAAGCTCAGCAAATGGGTTGTATTTGTGATTCAGAAGATCAGCTTTTCCCTATCTCATGTCACACTAGCTCTGCCTAGGTGCAGGTGTGGTTGTGTGGTAAGAAGCTTGCTTCCCTCCCATTGTGTGACACCTTGGGCAAGTGTCTTCTACTACAGCCTTAGGCTGGTGAAAACCTTGTGAGTGGATTTGGTAGACGAAAATGGAAAGAAGCCCACTGTGTATATGTGTGTGTGTGTGTGTGTGTGTCTTTGATTCAGTGTTTGTCTCCCATCACCACTTGACAACTGGTGTTGGTGTGTTTATGTCCCCATAACTTAACAGTTCAATAAAAGAGACCGATAGAATAAGTACCAGGCTTAAAATAAGAAAAATAAGTATTGGGGTCGATTCATTCAACAAAAAATTCTTCAAAGCAGTGCCCCGGCATGGCCACAGTCTAATGATTAAAACAAGTAAAAGATGAAAGACACAT
This sequence comes from Octopus bimaculoides, assembly GCF_046866305.1. NCBI lineage: Eukaryota > Metazoa > Mollusca > Cephalopoda > Octopoda > Octopodidae > Octopus > Octopus bimaculoides. Next base: position 51,769,470 of record NC_142944.1, read on the forward strand.
GTCTGTGGAATACTCAGCCATTTATGCTATAATTCAGCAGACTGGTAATTCTGTTGTATGTATACACACATATGCTCACACATTTATGCACACATACATACATATTCACACATGCACATACACAAATGCAAGCATTCATGTACGTACACACTCACACATTCACACGTACTTTCACACATGCATACATATACTCACACACATTCACATGTATGTGAATGTGTGTGACTCTCATACAGCTGCATACATACTCACACATGTACATGTGCATGCACAAACACATACACTCACACACACATGCATACATATAAACATACATTCACACATGCACTCGTTGCCAGAGCAGCTAACTAGCTTCCGTGCTGGTGGCACGTAAATAGCGCCATTTGAGCATGATCGTTACCAGCATTGCCTTACTGGCACTTGTGCCGGTGGCACATGAAAAGACATTTGAGCAAGATCGTTGCCAGTGCCGCTGGACTGGCTCCTATGCAGATGGCACATAAAATACACCATTTTGAGCGTAGCCGTTGCCAGTACTGCCTGACTGGCCTTCGTGCCGGTGGCATGTAAAAGCACCCACTACACTCTCAGAGTGGTTGGTGTTAGGAAGGGCATCCAGCTGTAGAAACTCTGCCAGATCAGATTGGAGCCTGGTGCAGCCTTCTGGCTTGCCAGTCCTCAGTCAAATCGTCCAACCCATGCTAGCATGGAAAGCGGACATTAAACGATGATGATGACACACACAAAGAAGAGTGTTGACTTCATGATCATAAATATTGTAGGTCTCATTGCTGATGATGGTGGTGTGACAATGAAAATTACAACATGACTCGTTAGGTCATAATGAGTCATACTAAATCACACATATCGGCCCAGGTTGTCAATCTTTCTGACTCATTTGGCACAGAAGTTTTAAAATTTCTGGTACACAGTTGTTGATGTTACTTAGCTCCAAGAGTATTTCAAGAATATTGAATTGCAGCCAATAGTGCAATGGGACTGAACCCAGAACCATGTAGTTGGGAAGCGAGCTTCTTACCACACAGCCACTCCTGCGCCTTTGTTAATTTTTTAAAATTCTATTTTTTTGTTTTTGATTATTGAGATATATGAGCTGTCCTACAATTAAATGGCATGTTCCAACCATAACCAACCAGTTGAACTGTACGAGTGTTGCACAAAATACTCTGTGGCATTCCTTTTGACTCATTACACTCTAAGTTCAAATTCCAGCAAGTTCAACTTTGTCTTTCTTCCTTTCGTGGGTTAATAAAATAAATATCAGTTGAACACTGGTATTGACATAATCAACTTAGCCAATCCTTTAAACATTGCTGATCTTGTGTCAAAATTTGAAACCATAATCTTATGTGTTCTATTTCTAAATGATAAAGTGTTTATTTGAAGGACATTTAGCTACTATTTCTAGATGGTTGAGTACGCCCAAATATGTTCCTGTGTTAGCTTACTTGTGCACTGCTTCTACATTTCTTATTAACAGTATACTTTTTTTTTTAAAGATATGTGTTTAATCTCATCATCATCATTTAATGTCCTCCTCCCATGCTGGCATGGGTTGGACAGTTTAACAGGAGCTGGCCAGGCAGGAGCCTGCACCAGACTTCACTGTCTTTTTTAGCAAGTTTTTTTTTATGGCTGGATGCCCTTCCTAACACCAACCACTTCACAGAGTGGGCTGAGTGCTTTTTACATGGCACAAGTACAGGTAAGGTCCATTTTGGCATGGTGTTTACAGCTGGATGCCCTTCCAAATGCCAACCTCTTTGCAGTTTGGACTGGATGCTTTTTACATGGCACCAGCATTGGCAAGGTCAACAAGTAACTTGTAAGACAAAGAATCTTTGAGAGAGGAGGAAGCATTGGAGGAGGAGGTGATCTTGTGTCAGATAATGAAAGGATTTTTTTTCTTTCTTTCTAGGTTCGTATATTTGGGGAAGACTTAGTCTTCGTCACCAATACTGTTAAACCTGAGAAAGCAAAAGAACATTACTTTCTATCATAAAAACTGCAAATGGACTTTTTTTTTTTAACTTACTACGAAGAAACCTATAATTTGTAAGTTGTATAACTATTTCTGGTGTGCATCAGTTATTTGATAATTGAACACAAATTTAAAGACTTGATAGAACAATTTAGACTCTTGTAAAAGCTAAAAACTACCTTTTTATTTCATTTTTGCTGTAATTAAGCTAATTCTTTATAAGTTGTAATAACTGTGCACACCTGCTATTTGATAATCAAATATATTTAGAGAAAGCATTTAGATTCTTTGGACAACAGCATTTGAGAATAGAACTGTGGTGAACAATTAGTTTTTCTTTTATACATTTTTTTTGCTAGCAAAGTTGTAAATAGTTTGTTTTTCCTAACTTTAATTTTTGCAAATTAGGATAGATATTTGTTGTTATATTTCAAGATAGTGATTTTTCTTTTGGCCAAATAAACACACACATACTATGTACTTTGCTTCATTTCAGGTTTATTTTATTATTGTTCTTATTTTAAATTCTTTGTCTGGAAACCTTTCATCACACAACCTATAACCTCTTCAGTGACTCTCCATTCCATGTATCTCCTCCTGTCCTGTGACCTCTTTAGTGACTCTTCATTCCATGTATCTCCTCCTGCCCTGTAACCTCTTTAGTGACTCTCCATTCCATGTATCTTCTCCCTGTTTAGTCCATTTTGTCTTTCTAAGTGACTCTCCATCCCCCATGTCACTTCCTGTCTTGTGACCTCTTCAGCGACTCTCCATTCCATGTGTCTCCTCCTCCCCTGTTTAGTCCATTTTGTCTTTCTAAGTGACTCTCCATCCCCCATGTCACCTCCTGTCCTGTGACCTCTTCAGTGACTCTCCATTCCATGTGCCTCCTCCTGTCCTGTGACCTCTTCAGCGACTCTCCATTCCATGTGTCACCTCCTGTCCTGTGACCTCTTCAGTGACTTTCCATCCCATGTGTCCCCTCCTGTCCTGTTTAGTCCATTTTGTCTAAGTAACTCTCCGTCCCACATGTCTTTTATTGTCTTGTGACCTCTTCAGCGACTCTCCATCCCCCATGTCCTGTTTACTCTACTTTGTCTTTCTAAGCAACTCTCCATCCCACATGTCTCCTCTGGTCCTGTGACCCCTTCAGCAACTCTCCATCCCACATGTTTCCTCCTGTCATATGACCTCTTCAGAGACTTCATCCAACATGTCTCCTCTTTTCCTGTGATCTCTTCAGCAACTCTCCATCCCACATGTTTCCTCCTGTCCTGTTTAGTCCATTTGGCCTTTCTAAGTGGCTCTCCATCCTGTGATCTCTTCAGCGATACTCCATCCCACATGGAGTACCTCTCCATTGCATACACCTCCTCCGATACTGTTTAGTCTGTTTGACTTTACTAGGAAGACAAAATGGAGTAAACAGAACAGAAGGAGACACATGGGATGGAGAGACACTGAAGAGGTCGTAGGAGGTGTGACGGAAGATTTCCAGCCAAAGGACATAAAATAAAATATCTGAAATGAAGGCTAAATATATATAGTGTGTGTTTATTTGACAAAAAAAAATATGTCCATCCTGAAATATAAATAATATCTAATGAAATGTCAGTGCTAAGCAGTGTGTAAGTTTGAGCAGAATTAGGGAAGTTATTTACCTCGGTCCGGTGATCTACTAGCACAAATCAGTCAACATGTTGACTGAATTACATATAAAGCTACGGTTTTATAACTTCATTCAGAATTGCCTTTCATTGACGAGAACCAAGTAGCTTGAAGTGTCAATGTCTGGGATTCCTAATAGATGGCGACACTGAACAAACCGGGTGTTTTCACACCTTTTTACCATAAGAGAGATATTTTCTCCATGGTAACTGCAGTGTATTTGCCTTTTAGCAGTTGAAATATGTGACAAACATATTTCAACTAACCTAAATTCTGCTCATAACAATATCTGTTTCAACACAGGATTTGACATCAGGAATTTTACAAAACAAATACATAAACAATAGATATTTGAATATTGGGATATTTACGTAGTACTTAATTGCCAGAACATTTATTGAAGTTTTTCCCTCCCCAAGAAACCCTTCATGCTTAACTTGGCACATAAAGGAACCCTTTTATTTTATTAAGCAGAAATAAATTGTTTTTCAAAACACTATTTGTCTTTATTGTTAATAAATTTTACTTCAATATTTATAATTTAAGCAATATTAATATCTATCACAGTTACCATGTGTATATGTATGTCCATCCATCCATCCATCCATACATACATACATCTATTAAAACTGCAAAATTATCACAGAACTGTTACTCACTGAGTAACAGTTCTATGATAATTTTGCAGCTTTAATACTCTACCTTTGGTATTTGAGTACTATCTTTTCCACTTTGCTTTGCACTTATGTGCTCACCTGTGTGTATATATATATAAATGTATCATATATATATAAATGTATAAATTGCTTCACTTGGTTGCACACCACAAGGTTTAATGGAACCTCCTGAAACAAGCCAGCACGCTCGCGGCATTATCATGGGCGATGGCGAGGCTAAAGCCTTGGAAGAGCCAAGCACCCTCACAGGCATCACCTGACACCCTGCCTTGAGCAGACAATTCAAAAACATGGGAGATTGGTCAAATAAAATAAGGACTCCCAGAAAGTTCTTCCAAGTCCATGTGATTAACAAAAAAAAAAAAAAGAGATTTGACTTTTATCATCCAAATGAACTAAAGAGTTAAATTAGATTGTTGTAAAAGTGCTAAATTCGAAAAAATGTGCTTGGGGCAAGCTGTCACTCACTTTGTTCCCCTGTTAGCCATGTCATTGGCCCCTGGCTTCCATGGTGTATAAGTGACTGAGATTACAGCATTCCTCATAAACAGGATGACTGTTAATCACAAGAATACCCATTTACATTATATTCATAAAGTGGGCTCAATTTGACAGTTGGCATAAAAGCAAAAAGAATCTACAATATCCCACTCAAAAATAAAATTATTAAAAAGATTTAAAAAATAATAACTAGATTAAAGCTGGGAAAAAACAGTTTATTCAAAGTAGCTGCTCTCAGCATCCACCATGGCCTCAAGATGGCTCGAGACTGCATTTCTCATTGTGTCCTTTGGAAGATCTTTGAACATCTTGATCTTGCAGGAAGAGCAGTTAGTGTCTTTCTCAGTTGCACCCAACACAAAGTAATCTGTGGAATTACAATCACGGAAATTAGGCAGCCAGAAATTGGAACTGCTGGAGATGTAGAAGTTCTGCGACAACCACTTTTGACTCTTTCTGGATGTGTAGCAAGGAGCTAAGTCCTGCTGTCACACATATGATCTTCCTGCAGTAACCCTCTCCAGCCAGAGTTTGACCAGTCTCTAGGAGCTTCACATAAATGTCTGAACTGAGTCTAAGGTCCTGTTGGAGAAACATTGAAAGATCATCACAATTTGGGTGAACTTGGTTTTCATATGCGGGACATTACATGAATTGTACACAAACACCTTTTGTTCTAGATGTTGTGCAACTGGTCCAAGCAGAAGTTCTCATCTGAGAAGAACCAGATCATCCCTGGTTCAACAGAGTGCTTGTTCAGGATTTTCTTTGCCTTCTTCAAGAGGTTCTCCTTTGCCTTGGCTCTCAGAATTTGTCCCTTGCACCTCTTGTACAAGTGGTAGAGTGGAGATACTTATTTAAGGCTAGCTTCATGGTGGTGACTCCAACACCTGTCTCTCTCACCAAAGGTCAAATTCCCTTGTTCAGATCTTCCAACACCTTATCCTGCAGTCATTGAATCAATTCCAGCATGTAAGTGCAATCAGAATACCCACTGGGTCCCTTTGTGCTGGTAATGGCTTTGTAGTCCCTGTTGTTGCTGTCCATGTCTTGCCTAACAGCCTTTACAGTGTTTCACAGAGACTTGAACAGCGGGCATATCAATATTTTGATACCCACCACGAATCATCATAATAAAGGTAACTCTTTCCAATATTCAGATAGCTTCTAGTCTGCCATGCCCACTAAATTTTTCTCAATTGCAATTTTATGCTTTCCAAAACCATTAACCGTTCACCAATACATCAAGCTGTCCCTGAAAAAAAGCCTTGTAAGTGGATTTGGTAGATGGAAACTGAAAGAAGCCCATCGTATATATGTATGTATATATATATATATATATATATATATGTATGTGTTTGTCCCCCCAACATTGCTTGACAACTGATGCTGGCGTGTTTACATCCCCGTAACTTAGTGGTTGGGCAAAAAGAGACCAATAGAATAAGTACTAGGCTTACAAAGAATAAGTCCTGGGGTCAATTTGCTCAACTAAAGGTGGTGCTCCAGCATGGCCACAGTCAAATGACTGAAACAAGTAAAAGAGTATATATATATATATCATCATCATGGGAAGAAACAAAAAAGGAAGTCAAAAATGCATTGGGAGTCTTTTAGATGGTTTATTTTTAAAGGCTTAACCAATTTCACAAATTTTTTCTGATTTTTAAAACTTAAGTGAGAAAGAAAGAAGTGGGGCTCAAATTAGTACCTTGTTTAGGATATAATTTGATTGGCAGATGATCACATGATTAGGCAAGGAAATTTTTGGAATATAGTTAATCCTGACATGGTTGAGTGAACATTTCTAGTAACAGTCTCAAACAATCAAAGATCCCTTAATTTAACCCTTTAGCATTCAGATCACTGTCAAATCTAATCCTTATTCATATTGTTTTAAATAAACCATGCATTGTATCAACAGCTTCAAGATATCAATGATTTGTTTCTTTATTTTTTGAATGACATTGCAGGTAGGTATGAGAGGCCTGATCTGACTGGTTTCAACATTAACACATAAAGCGTGACGGACCACAATCGTGGCCATCAGGCACAGGTTAACAGGCCATGATTGTGGCCCATATAGATGCATTTAATTTATGGGCGTTTGTTGGGGTCTAATGTCATTCAAACGCTCAGATACCTCCCAGAATGCAAGAGGACTAATAGTTCAACTAATGTCTCTAAGGCCCTTTGATTCTTATCCTTGTTTCCACACCTGAAACTTTTCCTCTAGCTCTGATAGTGACTCAATAATTAGAGCAAGGGAATCAGCATAGAGGGGTGCGCACTGGCAAGTGGGGGCAGAGACACTCGGAAAATTCACATGATCAAACTCACAGAATCCGAAAACTCAATGTTAACACCTGGTCACAAAATTTATTTTTTTAAATTAATAGGTGTAAAACAACGTAGTAAATGATCTATATTCTGTGTGTTGGGTACAAACAGCAAGTCCTCATATATATATATATATATATATATATATATATACACCCAAGAAACGGACTTGCTGTTTGTACCCAAGAAATGGACAGCACACAAGAGTATAGATTATTATTTCTATAGCATCATTCTCTATCAGCATTTTTTTTTCTTGCAACAATTAAAGGAATGTTAAAGATGATTTATTTTAATAAGATGAACTATCATAGGTGCAGGAGTGGCTGTGTGGAAAGTAGCTTGCTTACCAACCACATGGTTCCAGGTTCAGTCCCACTGCGTGGCACCTTGGGCAAGTGTCTTCTACTATAGCCTCGGGCCGACCAAAGCCTTGTGAGTGGATTTGGTAGACGGAAACTGAAAGAAGCCCGTCATATATATATATATATATATATATATATATATATATATATATACATATTTGTGTGTCTGTGTTTGTCCCCCCACCATTGCTTAACAACCGATGCTGGTGTGTTTACGTCCCCGTAACTTAGTAGTTTGACAAAAGTGTCCAATAGAATAAGTACTAGGCTTACAAAGAATAAGTCCTGGGGTCGATTTGCTTGACTAAAGGCGGTGCTCCAGCATGGCCGCAGTCAAATGACTGAAACAAGTAAAAGAGAGTATCTGCATAAAGAATCAAATGAATTTTAAAAAATGAAAAACAGTGGAAATTGTTGTAATTAGAGGCAGGGTAAAGGTGAATATTTATAAGAATCTGCAGCGTGTAAGATATTTGTAAGCAATTTCAGAACAACAAAAACTGTTACTTTTGCTGCAACATTTAAATTTCATTTGTGTTTTAAATATTTTCATTCTTTGAAACTGCGACAAAACCCTGACAAAAATTTGTGTTCCTTTTTTTTTTTTGCATATTCGTTTACTACATGTTTTGCAATATTTTATTTTCATTGTTTTGCTCGGGTCAAAAATGGAGGTTAACCACTGAAACAAGTTAAAAAATTAAAAAATATATATGGTGGGCTTTTGTACATTCCATCTACCAAATGCTATTGTAAAAATATCGTATAAAGTGTAAGAAAAACAAATTTCAGACACCTAGCTTCTTAAAAAATTGAATATAAGCATTTTTCAATCACTTTATATAAGACGAAAACAAAAACAACAAAAAAGATTCAGATTATTTTATTGAAAAAAAAAAAAAAAAAAAAAAAAAAAAAAACTTTTATCTGTGAGTGAAAATTCCAAGTTGAGAATCATATTTAAAAGGTTTATTCCGATTTGGACCCCTGCAAATAAAAAATAAATAAATAAAAAGAAGAGACCAATTAGAAACAAGTACAAAGAATAACAAGTAAAAAATTGCAAGAGTATGTTTTACAGAAATTTTGTCTTTTATAAAGCAATTGTTGAGTTAATAAGTGATTCACGGTATCAGACTCCAGTCTGATTTGGCAGAGTTTCTACAGCTGGATGCCCTTCCTAATGCCAACTACTCTGAGAGTGTAATGGGTGCTTTTATGTGCCACTGGCATGGGTGCCATTTGTATGTCACTAGTATCTGACTTTAAGAATTTTGAGCTTACCAGGAGCCAAACTTGGAATCTACTGATCCATAGTTAGACATGTTACCCGCTTTAACTGTTTTTTTTACCTTTTACTTGTTTCAGTCATTAGACTATGGTCATGCCTGTGGAACCAATCGCCCCAGTACTTATTCTATTGGTCTCTTTTGACAAACCACTAAATTACAGGGATGTAAACACACTAACACTGGTGGTGGTGGGGGACAAACACAGACACATACACACATATATCTTATATTATCAAAAAGAAGAGGATCTCAATCTGTCTGTAGATCACATCTATTAGAGGGAGGGGAAGAATTAAAATATATATTACAATGCATTTTTAGGAGAAGGGGAGGAGAAAAAGTCGTTGAGAGAGAAACACAGTGAGAGAGTGTGATAGATAGTGTTGTCACTATGGTAGCTAAAAAGTTTTGATTTAAAATGAGAGAATTTTAAGTGAAAGTTTGTCAACACAGAAAAAGACTATATGTATATCTATGTTTTTTGGGTTCTTTTTGGTTGTTTGTGTGTACATGCACACGCACAAGTGTATTTCTGTGTTTTTTAAAATATGGCAATGCAACACAGGCTTCAAAAGAAGACTTTCACTTTGAATAGAATGGAAGGAGAAAAAGTTGTTGTTGAGAGAGATAGATAGATAGAGAGAGAGAGAGAGAGAGAGAGTGAAAGATAGATAGGCAGTGTTGTCATTATAGTAACGAACAAGTTTTGATTAAAAATGCAGAACTTGAAGTGCAAGTCTGTCAACACAATACAACACACATTTTGGGTTGTTTGTTTATGTTTGTCTGTATCTTTTAACATATAGACAATGCAACACAGACCTTGGAAACTGACTTTCACTTTAAATAGAAGGGGAGGAAAAGAATTTGTTGTTGAGAGAGAGAGAGAGAGAGAGAGAGAGAGAGAAAAAAAAGATAGTGTTTTCACCTTAGTAACTTATAAGTTTTAATTAAAAACATGGGAATTTTAAATGCAAATCTGTCAACATAAACACAAATTTTAAAAAAAAGCTATATGTATATAATATATATATATATATATAGCTTTTTTTATTTGGTTGTATGTGTGTAGGTCTTTCAACATGTAGACAATGCAACAAAAACTTCAAAAAAAAACTTTCACTTTGAACAATTTATGCAGGTACATGTGTGATTAACAAATATTTTTACTGGCAGCATAGCAATGGGCAATGACCTAGTACATATATCACCACCATCATCATCATCATTTAACATCTGTTTTCCATGGTGGCATGGGTTCTTTCATTTTCTCTCTACCAAAATCTCTTCACAAGGCTTTGGTTAACCCAAGGCTATAGTAGAAGACACTTGCCCAAGGTACCACACAGCCATACCTGTGTCATAAACTCAGTGAGAGAGACAGAGTGTATGTGTGTGTGTGTGGCTTTGTACTAGGATGAGGTATATTGATCCCACGTTTCTAGTGAGAAAACTACAAGGCAAATACTTAGCTAGAAGTAGGCCACTATACTTAGCAACTTTAAACCTAGAGAAGGCTTCAACATTCAGATTACTCTGTCAAGTGTAATGTTTATTTATTTGAGATATCAATGATGTGGTTGTCTATTTTAAGAATGACATTGCAAGGTAGATGTGGGAGGCCAGATCTGGCCAGTTTTAACATAAAACAGGTAGAATATCTTGGCTGGATATGGTCGGTTTAAGCCTAGAGAAGGCTTTCTATTGTTCTGTCATCTGGTGGGCACACGGGAAGCTTGGAGTAGGTGAATGGGAAGAGAGGACCATACAAGCTATATACATAGAAGTGAAAACAATAATGAGTACAATGTGTAAGTTGGAGTCCACCAGGACTAAGTTCTCAGCCCTCTTCTGTTTACTAAGTCTTCCAGAAGTATAACAAAGCAGTTTAAAATCTGAACACCCATAAGCCTAATTCTTGTAGTGGAATCTGTGGAAGATTAGAGAAGAAATTCCAGTCGTGGAAGCAAAATCCGGAACTGAAGGGAGTTAAAATAAATAACCAAGAGTAAAGTTATAATAGGTAGATAAGAAGACAAGGCTCTGATGCCATCAAAGAAATGATTGGGCTCAGCATACAAAAAAGGAATTGGTAGAAACTCCATACAGAGTGACTAGTGTGTGTACTTATGTGTGTATGTGTGTCTGTGTTGTTATGGTTGTTTGTCATCTCTTGACAGCCGGTGTTGCTTTGGTTATGCTCCTTTAATTAATGCCATGTGGCTAAAAGAGAAACCAACAGAATAAGTACCAGATCTCTTCAAGGTGGTTTCTAAGTTCAAGTAAAAGAAAATATATAGTCCAACCCATGCCAGCATGGAAAACGAACGTTAAAGGATGATGATGATGATGGTATCAGGTGTTTGTGTGAGTGCGTGTGTGTGCACATTGTAAATGATATAAAATTTTTCAGTCCTTAGTTCTAGAGTTGGTTTGTCTATTCTGAGATGATACTTGCAGTCTAGTAGCCTATCTTCAGACAGCATAAACTTTCGTTTTATTATGTACTAGCAGTATAACCCGACCTTGTCCGGGTGTGACTTATTATGCCATCTACGATAAGTCTTGCTAGCTGAAAATCAACTAAAAAAGAAAGCCTTACAACGAAAAAACCCTTCAAAAGACGATGAAATTAATAGGGAAAGTCTGAAGGCTGTTTTGCGTAAAATTATTAAGCATCTGTAAATTTCATCCGTGTAATTGGCTATAGAAATGCTTGTGCAAAACAACTTTTTGCGCTGCTCTGATTATACATAGCAGGGTAATCCCTTTTAGCAGGAGCTAGGACGGCAATTTCTGATGAAGCAATTGCTGGCGATCTGTTGCTACACAGTTTTGCCAGAATTCTATCAGATTGGGCAGAAGATGTTGATGCACCATTTTGCATTATGTTCAAAATAGCTTCTGGAATGTGGTGCATTACTGCAGTCTGTTGCTGTCATTTTAAACCGGTTGCTGTCTTTCCCCAGCAAACTCTCTTCTTTGGAGGCATAATTTATGTATATATTAAACAGAACAACAAAAGTTATAATAGATGGCAGGGTCGGTACTTTTCACATATCTGTAATTTTTCAGATTAACACCCGCATGATTACCCAACCCTAATCCTAACACTAACCCTGACCCTAAAAACCGTAACCGTAACATTAATCCTAAACCCTAACACCCTAGTGAAAATCTTGGTAAATTTACAAAACATTGACGAACATGAGTTATATTTTACTGAATGTATGCTTTTGAGAGAGCGAGAGAGGAAGAGGTAGAGAGGGGGAGAGAAAGGAATAGGGGTAGTTAAAAGTTTTCTTATGACTGCTTCTCTTCACTGCCTATTACTCCATTAGAAATCTAAGGATGCACATAAGCACATAATAGAGAAAAATGAAACAAATATGGACGACTTGCTCTGAAACACCACCGAGTGGGGAACACTTCTCAAAAATAACCTGCAGTTGTTTCCTTCAAAATTCCTACATGCTTGAAATGTACATACATCAAGGCACATTTGTACAAAATTTCATGAAAAAATATTCATTTTCCTGGAAGTTAAGAGGAATTTAAGTGGAATTTCCGAATATTGTACCCCACCACCTTCCAAAACACTTTCACCGAAAATTTTTGTATATTTGGAATCTACATAATAAATAATATATGCATAGAAAATTTCATAAAAAAATATTCATTTCTATGAAAGTTATGACCTTCCAAAGTTGGGGGATACAACTCTGTAGTTATGCCGGCAACGTTTTGTAAATATACCACGATGTGAATGATTGTGTTTACTTGCACGTGTATACGTTTGAGAGAGCAAGAGAAGAAGAGGGGGAGAAATGAATAGAGATTGAGAGCAATGTGTATGTTGTTGTCACAGGTCATGATTGTGTGGTTGTGTGTGTTTTTACGTATCTATGTTATGAAAAATAGGTAAAGAACACTGAGATGAAAGTTTAATCTATGACGTTGTATGTATCACTTTCTCTCTCTCTCCCTCTCCCTCTTTAACTCTTACTCTCTATATTTTTATATTGAGCGCGTGTGTAAGAATAGCGTTCCAGGTAGCAGGGATGAAATATAAAAGTTGCTAGAAACAACAGCCAAATCTCCCTTAAATCACACAAAGTAAACGGAATTTTAAAAATCTAATTACTGCACTGGAAAGTTCAGATCGAGAAAATTCCATTGATGTAAAAATTTTTACGAAAAAGTGGAAAATGTGGATTTCTATAAACTTTTAAAAAGGCTTCACACAGACACACAATTTCAGCTTTATATATTAAGATGAACCATAGTTCTAATGCTGACCAGAATGAGTTATGTAAATTACTTCTGCTTTCTTCAATTAGGTCGTTGTAACCTCATTATTTTTACAATTTTCATTTAAAAGAGCAAAACTGGAAGAGAACATAAAAAAAAAATTTTAATAACCTTGCAAGACGTGGATAAATCTTCTCTCTTGATATTTCCACAGGGCCTTCTCTAGCCATGTTTTTAGCTTCTGTTTCCAGATAGACATCAAAGCACATGGTTAATCGCTGCAGTTGGTTTGAAAGTATTTGGTCCCGAGATTGCTGCAGTATTAATTCTTCATAATGAACATTCACTTCACTTTCCATTTCCTTCAATGTTTTTGGTTTTTGTATTTTCATGCAATTAAAAGAGACAAAGAAAGAGATGGACAATCAGTCAAAAAATATAATTTTCAATACATTAACTCATTAAAGACCAAAATTCAACTATGAATATTATTTGTAAAGTCTTTACATTTTTTTAGATCCTAAGGACTCTGATTATATCTTTTATGCTATATTGCTTATTTTTAATGGCATACTTAGAGAATACTGTAAATATGAAATATGTAATGAAAGAAATACAAAATCTTTATAATAATGTTTATATTAAATTTAAAATCTTTGTCCCAAGAATGGAACATAGGCTGTTAATTAATTAATGTCAGTGCCCCATTGACTGGCTCCTATGCTGGTGGCACATAAAAAGCACCATCTACATGTAGCTGATGCCAATGCCCCCTGACTGGCTCCAATGCCGGTGGCACGTAAAAAGCACTATCCGAATGTGATCGATGCCAGGCCCACCTGACTGGCTCCTGTGCCGGTGGCATGTAAAAAAACACCCACTATACTCTCGGAGTGGTTGGCATTAGGAAGGGCATCCGGCTGTAGAAATATTGCCAGATCAGATTGGAGCCTGGTGCAGCCATCTGGCTCTCCAGACCTCAGTCAAACTGCCCAAATCATGCCAGCATGAAAAACGGATGTTAAGTGATCATGATGATGATGAACTTTTACTTCAATTATATTGTAAACCTAAGTAGGAGACATACAAAACATGGAAAATTTAATTACTTCTCCATAGATTGAAAGAATGATGAATAGTTTAATTGATTTTCAACCCTTATTGGAGTCTCATCAGGTGTCTTACATCATTTGTCCAATCCCAGAGAAACAAGCAGCCAATCTCTTTATATACACAAAAATTCCAGTAACTTCAGAAACAAAATTTAAAGAAAGCATCATAGTTAAAATCAGGGACCAACTTAGTCTTAACTTTCTCCCATCAGGCAACAAGAGGTTGCTAGTACCGCCTGACTGGCCTTCGTGCCGGTGGCATGTAAAAGCACCCACTACACTCTCGGAGTGGTTGGCGTTAGGAAGGGCATCCAGCTGTAGAAACTCTGCCAGATCAGATTGGAGCCTGGTGCAGCCATCTGGTTTGCCAGTCCTCAGTCAAATCGTCCAACCCATGCTAGCATGGAAAGCAGATGTTAAACGATGATGATTATTATTATTATTTTTTTTGTTTTAAAAATCTTTGGATTTCTCTGCGTTTAACACAACATTCCAAACCCACCCCACCAAGTTAGTTTTTTTTAAATATGTGTGTCTGGAGGAAGGAGCTGTGCCCTTGGCCTTTGCTAGTCTTCCTAAACGAGTGAGAGTGATGCCATTACTTTATCCCTTGAACCCCTGCAAGGAAGACATGAGCTGAGAGGGAGTTAAATAGGCACATGGCCAAAGGTGTTCCAGTTGTGACTACCATGTCTTTTTGAAAACTAGAACCACATATACGTGTATATATGTGTGTATGTGAAGGTGCATAGCCTAGTGGTTAGGGCGTCGCACTGACAATTGCTAGATCATGGGTTCGATTCCCTGATTGGATGATGCATTGTGTTCTGCTCCGGTCCCCACTTTTGATGAGAGAGGAATGTTGGCCTGCTTGCCGAGCCAGCGGGGTAGTGTCATTTGAAGGATAAAACAATGCAAAAAGTGCATTGTGACCAGCAATGTGTAACACCATCTGATAATCTGGCCAGTCACATGATATATATATATATATATATCAGTTTTATTTTAAAAGACACAACAGTAGGATTTGAATGACTGTGTTGAAGTTCTCGTCAGTTTATTTAATAAATACTTTGTCATGGCTGGCAGGGGTTGTTGGATAGGCTTAAAATAGTCTAAGCAATAGCAACATTGAACCCATCCTTCACCTTACAGTATTTTGTTTCATCTATGATTTAACATGAAATCTGTACAAGGTCAACTTCAAAATGAGATGATCATGTTTAACCCCTTACAGACAGATTTAGTACTGACAGTATGTGCTGTGTACTGAAATTAGGCAGTTCAGTAACTACGTAATTTTCCATACAAGGAATTTCATGGTGTATTTACAGATTCTTCTCTGTGTGATATATTTGAAAACACAGTGCTGCACTGAGTGAGACATCGTACTACTCCCACACACAGTGTTTCGATGTGGTGAGTACCACTTCCCCTCTGCAAGGGGTTAATATAATGAAATAAGCAGGTGCAGGATCTGAAGACAGGAGAAGACTGTAAGGGGTGAGAATTATCACTGTGCATGAATTATGGAACAAAGGGTTGAGAGAAAATAGTCATTATAAGAATCATTTGTGTAATGTCTAAGAGAGAAAACAGCACTTGTTTTGGAAATGTCATACACATAGGCTATTCTCACATGATGTACATGAGAGTCAGAGAGACAGATTATGAAATATCTAAGCTGTAAATCTTGAACATTTACAAGATTTGTATTGATTCACTTTTCACAGTAAAGTTTCACTACCCAGGAAAAGTATTAGACAAAGAAATTTTTCTACTTTGAAAAATATGTTGAAGTTTTGGAAGAGGAACTAAAAAAAAGGGATGTATGTGACATAGCACAAAATAACTTTTCTCATTTGAAAATATTAACAGCAAATTCCTCTGAATTTTTTCAGAGCAGCATAGAGAGTCTCATGGCGTTTATTTACATTGACCTTGGAATTTCAGAAAATGCTAATGAGTTTTCTGGACAACAATGTCTGTGGTTATAACCCACATTTACCTGCTGTGACATGTGTGACAAAAAATGGATATGGCATTTTCAGGACAAATTGTTTCAATATCTTCCAAATAGTGTAGATCAGGAAACAAAATTATCCCAATACCAATATCTGGTGAAAAAATATGAACCATATCAAAACACCTTTGCAGGTATGTAGTGATTCTTCTGGACATTCTAAAACACCTTTGATTTATCTTTCATGACAGTTGGATAAAGAAGGACCAAATGACCCAAGCAAGTGGAACGGACCTTTGGAAGTGGAAGACAGAAGACGTAGAGAAAAAAATGGCTAAGGTTGATTGTGGGATGCTGAATCCCATGAGAGACACAAGGGACCCTAACAACAAACAATTGATGAGATGCTGAGCTAGATCAGGCTCATCCAATATCCATCCAGTGTGATGAAAATTCATGTACAAAACCACTCACCTGTACGTGATAATCATTTAGAGCTGTTCTTACAGTGTGCCATTGTACACAAAGTGAAAACATAGGAACAATAACGGGATAATTGGGTGGTACAACAACCTGGCAGATAAGCTTGGCAGAACTTCTTTCTAGAACCGCAGTGAAGAACATGTCAGATTCATGAGCAAAGCCTTCTTTCACAAGACTCTGACAATATGGTAAGTTCTGAAAATAAAAGACAAATTATGTTTCTGTATATCTAACAAAACTTAGATTGATCAAAATTGGTTAATGTTTTAACCCTTTAAATCTTAGCGTTTAAACCAACCATATCAGGCCAAAATATTCTACCTGTTTTATATTCAAAATGACCAGATTTAGCCTCTCACACTTACCCTGTAATGTCATTCTGAAAGTAAACAATCACATCACTGAAATCCCAAAGCTACAAGATAGTTCCCACTTAATTGAAAACAATATGAATAAATAAGTATTACATATGACAGAGTAACCTGAATGCTGAAGGGTTGAGCACATTTTTTTTAGGTTATTCTGGCCAATGTATCTCTTGATCAGTTTTAGGTTTTATACACGTGCGTATGTGAGTGAAAGACCATGTTGACTTGTGATACACAATGCTGCAGAAGACCCAATATTCTACACAAGTCTAGGGTACACACCTCACCCTTGTCTATTCTGCTTTTTGTACATGCATTCCTACCCATTTATTGCCCATTCTACACCACCACCATCAATTCTCTAAACAGTGTTGTACCTATTCAGTAATCTCATGTACTCAGTGTCACACTAACCCTAATCCATAACAGAGAGAACAATACTCATAACGTGCAGATTGGATATCTCCATTCCTTATGCCTCCACCTCTTTGCTTCTAAACGGTGATGCTTGAGTGGCAAGAATTGCACTCTGGCAACCTTTACCCACCATTCCCACATCTCCTGTTACCATGCTGTCAAGGATATGCAGAAGAGTCAAATTTATAAAGTGTAATATTTTAGATTAAAAACAATATTACTTAAGATTATTTCTTGACAGAATGTAATGGGGAGGGGGGCAATTAAGAAGTTGTCTTCCCAAACACATAGTTTTGGGTTCAATCTTACTGTGTGACACCTAAGGCAAGTATCTTCTATTATAACTCCAGACTGATCAAAGTCTTGTGAATGAACTGGGTAGTTGGAAACTGAAAGAAGAAGCCCACCCTTTATGTGTGTGTGTGTATGTGTGCACATTTGTGCTTCTCTGACAAACAAATGAAATAAAATAACGAGAGGGGAGAGAGAGAGAGAGAGAGAGAGAGAGAGAGAGAGAGAGAGCTACAAATAATGATTTTGTTGTCGTTTCCCCAGTTATTTCTGCTAGTTTTTTTTTTTTGAAAGACATGTAAAATAAAAGGTAATGGTTAGCAACAGGAAGAGCATCTAGCTGTACAACAACATTTCAATAAAACACAGCTAATCCAAGCTAGCATTCAAATGGCTTCCATAAAAAGAAAAAAAAAACATGACAAACAAACTTACAGAAAATTCTTCAAACATAGAGCGTCTCCAGGAAGTGAGGTGGGTGATAATCTTAGCAGGGTACAGGTTTGTGTACTCCCCACTGACAGGGATGAATGATCTCTCTGTAGATAAGAGAAAACAGATAATGATGATAATAATTTGGTGAAAGTAAAACATATTTGTGAAGAAATTTTGGAGGCTGGAAAAACGAAAAAAAAGGGCACTTGTGCCCATGGCATGTGTAAGCACTTTCAAGCGAAATCGTTGCCAGTGCCCCTGGACTGGCTCTTGTGCGGGTGGCACATAAAATACACCATTTTGAGCGTGGCCGTTGCCAGTACTGGCTGACTGGCCTTCGTGCCAGTGACACGTAAAAGCACCCACTACACTCTCTGAGTGGTTGGCGTTAGGAAGGACATCCAGCTGTAGAAACTCTGCCAAATCAGATTGGAGCCTGGTGTAGCCATCTGGTTTCACCAGTCCTCAGTCAAATCGTCCAACCCATGCTAGCATGGAAAGCGGACGTTAAACGATGATGATGATGATGAACATACTGAAGATTGCACATGTCTGGAAGCAGAGACATGATTTTGCAGTGGACTGCAAGTAAATGTTATTGTTGGTGAAATGCTTATTTACTATCATTGAGTGCACGTGTGAATGAGGGACATCTAAACAAACATTACATCCACATACACACACATTTACACATGATGGGCCTCTCTCTCTCTTTTTTGTCTATCAAATCCACTCACAAGGCTTTGGTTAGCCTGGGGTTATACACTTTTAGTTGTTTCAGTTATTTGACTGTGGCCATGCTGGAGCACCGCCTTTAGTCGAGCAAATCGACCCCAGGACTTATTCTTTGGAAGCCTAGTACTTATTCTATTGATCTCTTTTGCCGAACCGTTAAGTTACGGGGACGTAAACACACCAGCATCGGTTGTCAAGCGATGGTGGGGAGAACAAACACAGACACACAAATATATATATATATATATATATATACATACATACATATATATGATGGGCTTCTTTCAGTTTCCCTGCACCAAATCCACTCACAAGGCTTTGGTCGGCCCGAGGCTATAGTAGAAGACACTTGCCCAAAGTGCCACGCAGTGGGACTGAACCTGGAACCATGTGGTTGGTAAGCAAGCTACTTACCACCACATAGCCACTCCTGCGCCTTTGTACAAAAGTCTACCACACAGCCACTCCTGCACCTATGGTACGAAAGTGTTATAAAGTATCTTTAATTCTTGATCTCAGAACTTTATGCAATGAATTTATCTGAAGCCATCAGAACATACAAATCACTTGTTTTCTTTATAAGTGAGGACTGTTAGTTTACATTAATTTCTTTCATGTTGCAAGTTCAAATCACATTTGTTTCGATTTTGCCTTTCATCTTTCTGGTATTGTTTTTATGTTGCTTCAGGTCAGCCTTCTCCAAGTAAACTTAAGAACAAAAATCTTCCAGCAGTGTGTGCCAGAGATTAAATTGTCCTGTGTTTTCATTCATTATTGATACTAGAGTGAAATCTGAGGAGGGTTTAGCTGCTATTTCTAGCAATAAAAGCAAGCGGTTTCATTAGCTTGTCCATCTGGAACTGGTTAAACTGCAAATTAGTGGTACCAATAGAACATCAGACAAAATATCTTGTGAGATTTAGTTTCAAGCCTTTAGTTTCTGAGCTTAAGTTTTGCTGCAGCCAGCTCTGGCATTCACTCCTCTGAGGAGTTGACAAAACAAAACGTCTGACAGATACTGGGAGGTCCTAGATGTATGTAGAATTGACAGAAAACCTAAGAGTCCTTCCACAAACGTGTAGCCTTGCGCCAAATTATTCATTAACACTATAGTGGAAAAAAAAAAAAGCTGAATAAAAACGAAAATGATACAAACCAAGGGATACAAGTTGTTTCAGAAGAGAAAGTCTCGCCTGGATGCGTCGTCGTAGCAGCTCAATAGTGTTTTGCATGTGACTTGAGCTCAAAGAACTGCCAGATTTTACATCGTTACTCAGAAACTGGAGCCCTGCAATCCACTGGGCCCACAGGTAAGGACGACCTGTAATGCTGATGTGGCTTGAAAAGTCACCAAGACTGAAGAGAAACAAAACAAACAAAGCAAAATTATAAATTTCTTTCTCATGTTTTTTTTTCTTTGTTTCTTTTTATAGACATGTAAATCTTTCGTGGAAACATGACTGACCAGTGAGAAAAAAAAAAATCTTGCCTGCAGCACTTGATTAACCATTAAGCAAAATAAACACATGCTTAAGGCATCAAGGGAAGGAGAGAGCACCACAGAAATAGTAAATGGTTTACAGCACAAAAGAAATCACTTTAAACTTGCTAAAATACTATTCGGATGCCTTATCTCTAAGTTTAGAAGCAGATGTGTTATGTAAGATGAATTTTGAGGATTTGATTAAGGACTTTGCAATTAAAAAAAAGTAAGAGAAAATTTTTCAAATATAAATGAAATGGAAGTATATGAAAATAAACATTATTTTCTATCTTGCTGTTATTTTTGTTTCATTTGGAAGATAAAATTTCATTTTATAGTTTGCCTGGTGCAGCCTCCTGGCTTCCCAGACCCCAATCAAACCATCCAGCCCATGCCAGCATGGAAAACGGACGTTAAACGATGATGATGATAACAATGTTGATTTTTAATTAAATGTGAAAGCACCAAAATCTTATAAGTGCTTAGGGCCACTAAAGATCTTAATTTGGCCCTGCTTGCAAGGAAAGAAGTGAAGGTTGGTAACAAGAAGGGCTTCTGGTTGTAGAGATAATAAAGAAAAAGTATGTTAGACATATGTAGTCTTAAACACTCCCTAAAAAGATGTGATAGCCATGACTGGAATGCCTTTGACCTAACATAGGTTTGCTCAATTAAGACTGACCTGGTGATAAACAATAGAAATGACAAATTAACAATTTAACCAAATTTCTTAAGTCCTCTGAAGAGGTACATTAAACAAACCTTATACTGATCCTTAATGTCTGTTTCCTTTTGACATTAAAAAGGGGGAAAAAAAAAGCTAAAGAATTAAAAAGAATTTCAATAAAAAGTAGAATAGGAAAGGGCTTACCCAAATCGTTTCAGGACATATTGGTTTGCAGGATTAGGAGTGTCACAACCATGATCCTCAGGATACAGGTAAGCTAAAAACTTATCTGGTGATAACAAATCTCTACAGAAAGACAGAGAGAGAGAGAGAAAGAAAAAATAAATAGTGGCAATGCAGTTAGCTACAACTATTCGTTTACATGTTGCTATCAATACACATGTACATATATTAACATCTGCCTTCCATGCTGGCGTGAGTTGGATCGTTTGACAGGAGTTGGCCAGGCAGAAGACTACACCAGGCTTATATGTGATGGGGCTTTCAGTTTCCGTCTACCAAATCCACTCACAAGGCTTTGGTCGGCCCGAGGCTATAGTAGAAGACACTTGCCCAAGGTGCCACGCAGTGGGAATGAACCCAGAACCATGTGGTTGGGAAGCGAGCTTCTTACCACAAAGTCATGCTTGAGTTTTTTTTTTATTACAAATCTTTTCCATTTGACTTAGTCTTGGTCATATTTCTCTTTATGAAACCAGGCCCCAACCCCACCACAAGGTCCATTTCATTGTTGTTGTATGGTGCCTTGTGTATATCAGTGACCCTGAGAGTTATGCCAGTGGAGTGTACACTCCTGGTAGGTCCTCCGATGCTGGACAGATCAAAGGATAGCAGCCACACTAATATGAACCACCTCTTCCCAGAGATAAAAATGGGTTTGCATAGGTCAAAAGCAAAAAAATCTGGGAGAGGGGGAGGGCCTTCCTTCAGGGAAACATACGACACAGTGCAGCAAAATCCAAAAGGAAACTGTAAGTAAGCAGGGATCTAGCTGGAGAGAAGCAGGAAAAACATCCCAGAGTAGAGAACAGCAGAGAAAAATTGTTGAAAGCATATAATCCACAGGGAGTGAAGGGTTTAAGTAGGCTCCCAAATGGCTAGATATAGAATTAAATTTCATTGAACTTGAAGAAAAAAAAAAACACGCATTATAAAGTGGTTGGCACTACTAGCAAGGGTGCTCAGCTGTAGAAATCATGCCAAAGCAGATATTGGAGCTCTAAGCATACCTCTGGCTAGTTGTTTCCTGTCAAACCACCCAACCTGTCTGTTTCAGCATGGAAGAATGGACATTAAAATAACAAAGAACAGAACATTTACAAATGAGGTGTGTGTGTGTGTGCGTGCGTGTGTATGTGTGAGAGGAGGAATTTTTCAAGTAGTGGGAGAGACACAGAGAGTTGAAGAATGCTGCAGCAACTGCCTGAGATCTTACTGTAAATACTTGTGCATGCATAGTTTATTCTGGGTATACTTTACAAAATTCAATATTGAAAATTTATTCAACAAACAAACGTTTACAAAACACACAGACACAAAAGGTCAGCAAAAAGAATAATCTTATTATTTTCATCATCTTTATTTCCGTTATTATTATTATTGTCATTATTATTATTATTTTCATCATCATTATTATTATTATCATCATTATCATTATTATTATTATTATTATTAGTATTGTTATTGTTATTATTATTTTCATCATCGTTATTATTATTATTATAAGAAACCAACCCTCCGCATATTGAAGTTGTGGGCGCCTGAGGTCCTGGCTGAACCATGACATTTACAGTGATGATATTCAGCATCAGAAGATAATTAAATGTCAGGTGGACTGAGCTGCTATCTGAAGTAAATGAAAAAATAAATAAATAAATAAAAAGAAAGAAAGAAAGGAGGAAATATTTTACAATGTTAAGTTTACAGTGATTAACAATAAAATGTACAAACATTTACAAATTAAAAGAAAAAGAAACATTGATTTCTTTTTTTTAATTAACTTGATAAGTAACCTGCCTGAAACTCCCCTTCTTTCCACAATACAAACGGTTTTAAAGGGAACTAAATTAAAACCTTTCATAAAAAATTCATGCTAATTTATGTTCCAAATACCAGCTTACTACCTTTTTACTTGAAGAATTTTTAATCTGATGAATCAACCTCGGTACCATTTTTTTTAAAGTCTGGTACTTATTCTATCAGTCTCTTTCACCAAACCACTAAGTTATGCAGATCTATTTATAAGGCTTAGGTTAGCCTGAGGTTATAGAAGACACTTGCCCAAGATGTCACATAGTAGGACTGAACCCAGAACCATGTGGTTGGGAAGCAAGCTTCTTACCAAACAGCCAGGCAAAAGAAGTGTATCTAAATAGAAATATGGTAATAAAGGGGTTAAAACACTTAATCCTAGTGAGTAATCTGTTGGGCCTCACGGAGGCAATGACCAAGACCTTTGGCATTATGTCGTGCTTGAGAAGAAGACCCATTAAGCCAAGCAAGATCGCAGTCATGGCAGATACCAGTGTCATGCATATGGCACCCATTACATTCTCAGAGTGGTTGGCATAGAAAACCATGCCAAATCAGACTGGAGCCTAGCGCAGCCTTCTAGTGTGCCAGTCCAATCAAACTATCCAACCCATGCCAGCATGGACAATGGATGTTAAATGATAATGATGATGATGATGATGATATATTTTATGTATATAAATATATGTTCTTTTATTCTTTTACTTGTTTCAGTTATTTGACTGTGGATATGCTGGAGTACCACCTTAAAGGGTTTTTAAGTCGGAGAAATCGACCCCAGGACTTATTCTTTGTAAGTTCCTAGTACTTATTCTATTGGTCTCTTTTGCCAAACCATTAAGTTATGGGGATGTTAACACACCAACATTAGTTGTGTGCACACACACAAACACACATATATATATACAACAGGCTTCTTTCAGTTTCTGTCTAACAAATCCACTCACAAGGATTTGGTTGGCCCAAGGGTAGAATAGAAGACACTTACCCAAGGTGTCATGCAGTGGGACTGAACCTGGAACCATGTGGTTGGGAAGCAAGCTTCTTACTACACAGCTTATATATATGTGTGTGTATATATATATCTCAATATCACTGTATTTATACACTGCTAGTCCCAATGTGCTTCCTTGCATTGTTATAGCTTTCAAATGGTGCCACCCGATATTTCCT
The DNA here is from genome assembly GCF_046866305.1 of Octopus bimaculoides. Taxonomy (NCBI): domain Eukaryota; kingdom Metazoa; phylum Mollusca; class Cephalopoda; order Octopoda; family Octopodidae; genus Octopus; species Octopus bimaculoides. Next base: position 51,793,745 of record NC_142944.1, read on the forward strand.
CCAAGCAGAAAACTAGTCTGTCAGAATGGTCACCCATTTACAGCTGAGTGAAGTGGAACAATGTGAAATGAAGTGTTTTGCTCAAGAGCACAACACATTGCTGGTCTGGGAATTGAAACCATGACCATGCAATTGTGACTGCCATATCCTAACCACTACACCACGTGCTTTCACGTATACACATGCACACTTCCAATGAAGTTCTACACAGCTTTCATCAACCAAATTCCGCCTACAAAGTATTATTTAATCTTAGGCTATAGTAGAAGGTACTTGTCCAATGTATCAAGCAGTGAGATTGAACCTAAGTACCACAACATTGCGAAGGAAATTTCTTAACCATACATCCATTCCCTAGACTAAGCATACATATAAAATAAACAAATAATTAGGTTCCATACTTACCACTGCAACCAATCACAAGTATCACTGAAAGGGGATGTTTACGAAGAACTTGAAGTTTGCGGTCAGATTTACGAGATTCAGTAGTTTTCCGTCTGTGTTTCTGCATGTAACAACAACAAACAGTCTTCAACATTGATACAAAGCCACAGATTTAAGGCTGGGGTGAGGTTAATCGCTTACATCAATTCCCAGTACTTCACCGATACTTTTATTACTTTACCAACCCAAGGAAGGATGAAAAGTATAACTGACCTTGGCAGCACCTGAACTCAACAGCAATGATAACATATAACTTTGGAATCAAGTCATTTACTCATAGTGAAGAGGTTAGAACTGCTTAAATTGATCCACGTCACATAATTCAAACCCTTCAGATTATCACATATAATGCTTATTTATTCACAGTGTTTTGAGTTAAACATGGTTTAACGTAGCTTCAGGATTTCAGTGATCTGACTGTTTATTTTGAGTGGCATTGCAGGGTAGGTGTGAGAGGCTAGAATTTGGGACAAAAAACTTCCAAGAGACAGAATTATATAACAAAGAAACCATGTCTCTGGATGTATATGATGTCAGAAAATGAAGAAATGCACTATATCTTCTATGATGAAGATCTTTACTCTGAAGTTATTCTTTTTATTCAGCTTTGTAAGCTTTATTAAACAGTCCAACCCATGCTAGCATGGAAAGCGGACGTTAAACGATGATGATGATGATGAATATAACTGACAAAGTTCCTCAACAGTTTCTTTGTACTTTGGTAACTTTTTATTATCGTGTCTCAATGTGTGTGATTTACAATTGAGTCAGAGCGAGGGCATGACAGGCATGACTGTGTGGTTAAGGAGTTTGCTTACCAAGCATACGGTCTCAGGTTCAGTCCCACTGTGTGACACCTTGGGCAAATGTCTTCAGCTATAAACCTGGGCTGTGTGTATGTGTATGCATGTACGTCTGTGTACATATATATATATATGGGGTCTGTATCTGTGTTTACCATTGTCTTGACATCCCATGCTGGTTGTAAACAAGTATCACTATTATACAAGTAATGCTGTTTGTTTCTAGTTAGTCTGTTAAAAATATGTCTGGCCATGGGGAAATATTACTTTGCTTCAATCCAAGTGAGGGTGACAACAGGAAGGACGCCCAACCATAAAATATCTGCCCCGACAAATTTCGCCAGACCCACACAAACAAGGAACAAGGGACATTAAATGAAACGATGATGATGACTTTTTGTTAAATGTATGACCAGCTTTAACAAGAAAGTGTTATAGATATTAATCATCATCATCGTTTAACATCCGCTTTCCATGCTAGCATGGGTTAGACGATTTGACTGAGGACTGGTGAAACCAGATGGCTACACCAGGCTCCAATCTGATTTGGCAGAGTTTCTACAGCTGGATGCCCTTCCTAACGCCAACCACTCCGATAGTGTAGTGGGTGCTTTTACGTGCCACCGGCACAAAGGCCAGTCAGGCGGTACTGGCAACGGCCACGCTCAAAATGGTGTATTTTACATGCCACCCGCACAAGAGCCAGTCCAGGGGCACTGGCAACGATCTCACTCGAAAGTCCTTACACATGCCACGGGCACAAGTGCTAGAAAGGTGATGCTGGGCACAGGTGCCATCACGATTTTGCTTTATATATATATATATATCATCATCATCATCATCATCATCATCATCGTTTAACGTCCGCTTTCCATGCTAGCATGGGTTGGACGATTTGACTGAGGACTGGTGAAACCGGATGGCAACACCAGGCTCCAGTCTGATTTGGCAGAGTTTCTACAGCTGGATGCCCTTCCTAACGCCAACCACTCAGAGAGTGTAGTGGGTGCTTTTACGTGTCACCCGCACGAAAACGGCCACGCTCGAAATGGTGTCTTTTATGTGCCACCGGCACAAGCCAGTCCAGGGGCACTGGCAACTATCTCGCTCGAAAATCCTACGGGAGCCAGTCAGGCGGTACTGGCAACGGCCACGCTCAAAATGGTGCATCTCATGTGCCACCCGCACAAGAACCAGTCCAGGGGCACTGGCAACGATCTTACTTGGCTTGCCGGGTCTTCTCACGCACAGCACATTTCCAAAGGCCTCGGTCAGTAGTCATCGCCTCGGTGAGGCCCAATGTACGAAGGTCTTGCCTCACCACCTCAGCCCAGGTCTTCCTGGGCCTACCTCTTCCACGGGTTCTCTCAACTGTTAGGGTGTGGCACTTTTTCACGCAGCTATCCTCATCCATTCTCACCACATGTCCATACCAGCGCAATCGTCTCTCTTGCACGCCACAACTGATGCTTCTAATGTTCAGCTTTTCTCTCAAGATACTTACACTCTGACGGGTATTCACATTGACATTACACATCCAACGGAGCATACTGGCTTCATTCCTTGCGAGCTTACGTATGTCCTCAGCAGTTACAGCCCATGTTTCACTGCCATGTAGCATGGTTGTTCGTACGCATGCGTCATACAGTCTGCCTTTTACTCTGAGTGAGAGTCCCTTTGTCGCCAGCAGGGGTAAGAGCTCTCTAAACTTATATATATATATATATATATATATGAAACTTAAGCCACTGATCAAAGACATAGTTTTCCTTATACTCTCAATCTATAACCAGATAAATGTGACTGAAAGTATTCAGTACCTTCCCCAAAAGACAATTACAGTATTTTAATGTGTATAAGGATCCACCTAATTTTGGGGGCTCAAAATTTGGAAAAAAGGTTTTGTAGGGGATTATAATACTACCCATGTATAAGAAAATCACTTATTTTTTTAACCTAATTTTTGACAAAAAAGGGTTTCTTATACACGTTGAAAAAACGGTAAGTTCTTGAAATTGGAACAACATGAAATGAAGCGCCTTCCTCAAGGATCTCAAGGATGCAATGCCCTGCTCAGTCTATAAATTGAACCCTAACCATGATCTTACGATTGTAAGCTTTCATATCACTATCATCAACAACAACAATTCCTGAACATTAACTGTTTCACGTCCTAAGAGTCACGGGGCTGGTTACCCTGTTTCCATAGTGTACAAGCAGATCAAAATCAAAACATTTCCCTCGAACAAGAGATCAATCTGTTGCAGAGTCATTCAATTAAAGATGACTGGACTGGAGGAACATAAAATACCTTCCATAATTTGTTCTGGTACAAAGTTAGAAAAGTTAGCAAAGGAAAAAAAATAACCAACTTACAGAACTGTGCTTATCTTGATCATCATTATCACTGTCAGAATCAAATTCTGTAAAAGAAAAAAAATGTAAATAGTAATATTTTCAATCTTTAACCCTTTCACATTTAAACTGGCGGTATATCCAGCCAAAATATTCCATCAGTTTTATGTTCAAATTAACCCGATCCAGCCTCTCCCACCTACCCTACAATGTTATTCTACATTAAACAATCACATCATTGAAATTTCAAAGATACAAGATAATGCATGATTAATTCAAAACAATGTGAATCGGTAAGTATTACGTTTGATAGAATAACCCGAACACTAAAGGGTTAAGGAAAATACTCATAAAGCTATCCTTCATTATCATAAGAATGTGAAATAACATCTAAATTTTCTGGAATGCTTTTGATGCTGACCTGTCTGAGAATATTTCTGGTTTTATTAAAACCAGAAATATTCATGTTGAAATTAAAACATTTCATAGTAATTTTATGAAAGAGATTGGAAAGACCATTTGAAAGACTTCCAAGATAAGGGAAAGATGACAAACAATTTTAGTCCAAATGAAAGAGAAGGGTGCATTCAATAGAAGAATGGAAGTGAATTATGAGCAGCAATGTATAAGGGCAACTGATTGTCTGGTCTATGCCTAAGTAGATAAAAAGCTCGATTTCCCAAACCTGCAATCTTGGGTTCAGTCCCACTGTGTGGAACCTTGCGCAAGTGTTTTCTACTATAGCTCCAGGCTAATCAAAGCCTTGTGAGCGAATGCAAATGTAAACTGGAGGAAGCCTGTATGTATATGTGCATGAGAATATGCTCCTTGTCTTGACATTGTGCGATAGTTGTAAATGAGTGTCACTGTCATACAAGCGGTGTTGTTCATTTCCAATAATCTGCGTGAACATGTCTGATTACAAGGAAATATTACTTCTTTGGAAACAGGCGGGGGTTGACAACAAAAAGGGCATCCAGCTGTAGAAAATTCCGTCTCAATAAATTCAGTCTGACCCTTGAAAGGATGGAAACGTGAACGTTAAAATGATGAAGACGATGATGATATCATCTAATGGGATCCCACACTGTATCCAGCAACCAGATTTCACCCCACCAAGATTTTGGTGGAACTGAAGTTATGGGTAGAAAGTATTATGAAGTGTACTTGGACCCAAAACTATGTGGTTTGCAAAGCAAATTTCACAACCACAATTCCATCAATTTTTTGCATGTACACACACACAAGCACCTTTATCATCATCAAATAAATAAGCGCCATGCATGAAACTCTTGGCCCTTGAATCACTTTTGTAAAAATACATACTCATATACTGAGTTTCATTCCTCTTTGTTGTTACAACAAACATATATATTCTTTTGCTGGCTTCAGTCATTGGATTGCAGTCATGCTTAAGTTCTAACCCCCTCTCCCACAATCTCAGGCCTTGTACCTATAGTAAAAAAGCACCCACTACATTCTTGGAGTGGTTGTCGTTAGGAAGGGCATCCAGCTGTAGAAACTTTGCCAGATCAGATTGGAGCCTGGTGCAGCCTTCTGGCTTGCTGGTCATCAGTCAAACTGTCCAACCCATGTCAGCATGGAAAGTGGATGTTAAATGATGATGATGATGATGATGCAGCAAGCTGGTGGCACCATTAGCATGCTGGGGAAAATGTATAGTGGCATTCCGTCCGTCTCTATGTTCTAAGTTCAAATTCTGCCAAGACTGACTTTCCCTTTCGGGGTCAATAAAATAATTACAAGTTGAGGAGTTGGGTCAATTTAATCGAATAGGCCTCCTTCCCCCAAATTTCAGGACTTATGCCTATGGTAGAAAGGATTATTATTATTATTATAATTACCTTCAAGGACAGTTTCCATGTCAAGTGACCTCGCAGCTTCGTGGTCCCCTTCCAAGCTAACCACCAAGTCAGGATCTGAAAAGAACAAAACAGATGTAATCCATTATAATGAATATTTTTTATGGTCAAGCCAATGACGGGGTGGGATGTGGGTAGGTAGGAGAACCTATGTGGCTATGGACGATTGATCTACTAGAATTAACAATTAAACCACCCTCAAATTACACTCTATCACAAGAAAAGCAGGTGGCACACTGTAGTTCTAAATATGGTATTGTCATGGTTGGATTACCTTTAGTTATAAGACTGCTCAATCAAGATGGAAAAACAACAGCAATCCTTCTATACCTAATTCTTCAAATTCTTCAACAATTTCACACAGGAGAGCATAAACCCCAACCCGCAGATACTTACTAAATATGCAAGAAATAACAGTTAAATCTCTCACAAAAAGAATGACATGTCAAGGATGCATTTATAATATGCTATATCCGAAAATAAGACATGGATGGCCATAGTAGATGGGGGTAGAACACCTCTGATCACAGACCTACTCACTGAGGGGCTAAACAACAACCTCAGTAATAGATTATGTGAAATGGATTGTCGGAGACCAGATTGTAAGTGTGAAATGAAATATAATAACTAATATACTTCCAACCATGCCAGCATGAAAGGTGGATGTTAAATGATGATGATGATGATGATGATTATAAGTGCAGACGTGGCTGTTTGGTAAGAAGTCTAAGGTGGCGAGCTGGCAGAAACGATAGCACGCCGGGCGAAATGCTTAGCGGTATTTCGTCAGCCGTTACGTTCTGAGTCCAAATTCCGCCGAGGTCGACTTTGCCTTTCATCCTTTCGGGGTTGATAAATTAAGTACCAGTTATGCACTGGGGTCGATATAATCGACTTAATCCCTTTGCCTGTCCTTGTTTGTCCCCTCTATGTTTAGCCCCTTGTGGGCAATAAAGAAATAAGAAGTCTGCTTCCTAACCCCATGGTTTCATGTTCAGTCCCTCTGCATGGTTCTTTGGGCAAAATCCAGGTTGACCAAAGCCTTGAGAGTGGATTTGGTGGATGGAAACTGAAAGAAGCCTGTCGTATGTGTGTGTGTTATTATCTCTTGCCCTTGACATTGCATGATAGTTGTAAGCAATTTTGGGGCTGAAAGACCAATTCTATGACACCTTCTTGCAAACTACCTCGTCGACAAGAGACAGAGACCTTCTCTTTGTGGCTGGTGACTTCAATGGTCATGTCGGACGTCGTGCTGGAGGCTTCCATGGCATACATGGAGGCTATGGCTTCGGTTCTCGCAACGAGGAGGGAACCAGACTGCTGGAGTTCTGTGAGGCAACCGATCTTATGGTTTGCAATACCAACTTCAGTAAACCTGCCTGTCACCTAGTCACCTACCAATCCGGCAGACACTCTAGCCAAATCGACTACATCCTCGCCAGAACTAGAGAAAGAGGGAGGCTTATAAATGCCAAAACCCTCCCTGGCGAAGAATGTACACCCCAACACAGATTAGTAGTTAGCGACTTCGAGATCAAGGCAATATGGGTGTCCAGAAGTAGACCGGCTTGGAGGAGAAGGGTATGGAAACTTAAAGACCCTGCAAATGGACAGAGACTTAGAGACAAGTTACTTGAAGCATTTGACGAAATAGAAGGGGATATAGCATCATACAACGTGGAAGACAATTGGAGATTTCTGCGGGACAACCTGTTGAGAGCCACAGACCAAATCTGTGGCTGGTGTAAAGTCCCCTCTCGACCCAGAGTAACGTGGTGGTGGAACAAGGATGTAGATGGGGCTATTAGACAAAAGAAACAGGCTTGGAAGGACTGGCAGAACGGTGGTAGCAGGGAATTGTACCAATCTGCCAGAAGGGAAGCTAGGCGACAGGTTTATTTAGCCAGAGGGAAAGCAGATAAGAAAAGATTTGCCAATGTTCTGCACCGTGAGGACCAAAGACTCGAGGTATTTCGTGTTGCAAGACAGTGTAGGAGAGAGAATAGTGATGTTGTAGGAGAGAAATGTGTTCGCATGGATGATGGTACGCTTGCACTAAATGAGGCTGCAAAGAAAGAGGTCTGGAGATGCCACTATGATAGATTGCTTAATAAAGAGAATGAATGGGAGAAAGAGAGCCTGCCGTATGTCGACCCAACAGAGGGACCAGCTATCCGAGTTGACAGTACCAGGGTAGATAAAGCAATTAAGAGTATGAAGACAGGGAAAGCCCTCGGCCCATCAGGAATCACTGCAGAGATGCTCAAAATATCTGGCAGTGTTGGCTACAGCCTAGTCACCCGTATTACGAACCAGGTGATACACGAAGGAGTCATACCCAATGACTGGTGTAGCAGCGCCATAGTAAACTGCTACAAAGGTAAAGGTGACGCTTTAGATACTAATAATTACAGAGGCATCAAGCTGTTAGATCAGGTTATGAAAGTTACAGAGAGGGTCATAGCCCAACTAATTAGGGAGCGAATCAATTTAGATGAGATGCAGTTTGGGTTCGTGCCAGGTAAAAGCACTACTGATGCCTTATTTCTAGTGAGACAGTTGCAGGAGAAATACCTAGCTAAGGATAAACCTCTGTACCTGGCTTTCGTTGACATGGAGAAAGCCTTTGACAGGGTCCCCCGATCCCTTATCTGGTGGTCAATGAGGAAACTTGGGATAGAAGAATGGTTAGTGAGAGCTGTGCGAGCCATGTACAGAGATGCTGTCAGTAAGGTGAGGGTTGGAAATGAGTACAGTAATGAATTCCGGGTAGAGGTAGGGGTCCACCAAGGTTCCGTCCTCAGCCCCCTCCTATTTATCATAGTCCTCCAGGCGATCACAGAGGAATTCAAGACAGGTTGCCCCTGGGAGCTCCTCTATGCTGATGACCTTGCACTAATTGTGCAGTCACTATCAGAACTAGAGGAGAAGTTTAAGGTGTGGAAGCAAGGACTAGAATCGAAGGGCCTTAGAGTCAACCTAGCAAAAACCAAAATCCTAATATGTAGGAAGGTAGATAAAACACAAACCCCTTCAGGTAGATGGCCCTGCTCAGTATGCAGTAAAGGAGTAGGTAGTAACTCTATAAGATGTACCCGGTGCAAGCTATGGACACATAAGAGGTGCAGCAATATCAAAGGCAGATTAACTACGAAGTTAGTTTTTGTATGTGGCAGATGTTCAGGTGCAATAAACACTGTAAACAAACAGGAAACAACTTCTATCTCATTCCAGGGAGAAAAACTAGAGGTAGTCGATAGCTTCCGCTATCTGGGCGACCAAGTTAGTAGTGGGGGTGGGTGCGCTGAAAGTGTAACTGCTAGAATAAGAATAGCCTGGGCAAAGTTTAGAGAGCTCTTACCTCTGCTGGCGACAAAGGGACTCTCACTCAGAGTAAAAGGCAGACTGTATGACGCATGTGTACGAACAGCCATGCTACATGGCAGTGAAACATGGGCTGTGACTGCTGAGGACATGCGTAAGCTCGCAAGGAATGAAGCCAGTATGCTCCGCTGGATGTGTAATGTAAATGTGCATACCTGTCAGAGTGTAAGTATCTTGAGAGAAAAGTTGAACATAAGAAGCATCAGTAGTGGTGTGCAAGAGAGACGATTGCGCTGGTTTGGACATGTGGTGAGAATGAATGAGGATAGCTGCGTGAAAAAGTGCCACTCCCTAACAGTTGAGGGAACCCGTGGAAGAGGTAGGCCCAGGAAGACCTGGGCTGAGGTGGTGAGGCAAGACCTTCGAACATTGGGCCTCACTGAGGCAATGACTACTGACCGAGACCTTTGGAAATGTGCTGTGCGTGAGAAGACCCGGCAAGCCAAGTGAGATCGTTGCCAGGGCCCCTGAACTGGCTCTTGTGCGGGTGGCACATAAGATGTACCATCCTGAGCGTGACCGTTGCCAGTACCGCCTGACTGGCCTTGTAGGGTTTTCGAGCGAGATCGTTGCCAGTGCCCCTGGACTAGCTCTTGTGCGGGTGGCACATAAAAGACACCATTTCGAGCGTGGCTGTTTTTGTGCGGGTGACACGTAAAAGCACCCACTACACTCTCTGAGTGGTTGGCGTTAGGAAGGGCATCCAGCTGTAGAAACTCTGCCAAATTAGATTGGAGCCTGGTGTTGCCATCTGGTTTCACCAGTCCTCAGTCAAATCGTCCAACCCATGCTAGCATGGAAAGCGGACATTAAACGATGATGATGATGATGCAAGTAGTCACCATGAAGACACCTGCCCAAGGTGCCACACAGTATGACTGAACCCAGAATCATGTGGTTGGGAAGCAAATTTCTTACCACAGCCACACCCGCACCTATGTAGTTTGAAATTGCAAAAGATTTCATGAAAACAGATTAAAAAGAAGAAACTGAAAATTTTATGAAATTCTGTGAGGAGGAGGAGGAGGAAGAAAAAACAAACAAACAAATTAAGAAACAAAAAACAACAACAAATACTTACCACAAGCTTCTTGATAGGAACTAGCTTGCATGAATAAGACATATAATGGTTGTGGAAGATGGCGTGCAGCTCGATGTTTTTGTCGAATTTCATCAAATGGCATGTTGAGATATTCCTGGACTGGTTTTGTAGCCTGAATTACAGGAATTTTGAAATTATAAAAATCTTAAAAAAAGTTTTAGAATTTAAAAAGAAAAGAAAAGCAAACAAGATATGATGCAATATTATCATATAGTACTTAATAATAATTAGTCTAAATGTTTCTGTCCTCTTTCTTGTCACCTCTCTTTCTCTCTCTCTGGCCAGGTAACCATGTACCTCCTCTATAACAAGACACCTGTTTCTGCCTCTCTAACCTTTCATCATCTGACACAAGATCCCCTCCTACAATGTCTCCCTCCTCTCATAATTCCTTGTCTTGCATGTTACTTGGTGACCCTGTCAGTGCTGGTGCCACATAAAAGGCATCCAGTCCACACTGAAGTGATTGGCATTTGAGAGAGCATCATCATCATCATCATCGTTTAACGTCCGCTTTCCATGCTAGCATGAGTTGGACAATTTGACTGAGGACTGGTGAGACCAGATGGCTGCACCAGGCTCCAATCTGATTTGGCAGTTTCTACAGCTGGATGCCCTTCCTAACGCCAACGACTCCAAAAGTGTAGGGTTAGGGTTATATAAGTATTACATTTGACAATAATATGAATACTAAAGGGTTAATTGACAACGATACCATGCCAATCACTAGGTAAGAGACATCTTCCTGCATTACCTGGCTAACTAATGCAAATGACTAAGAGATGTTTTTCTTTACCAGATATCTTCAGGATCTCAGAGATTATCCTTAATACTCCAGCTACTTTTCCTGCCAATATACCCTGAATTGTGATATCTATTGTACAGCTGTCAACTTAAATAACTGATCCCTTTGTTGGGTCTCCTTGGAGCTGTCCCTCTTTCTAACTTGGATTCTTTACATTCACAGATCTCCCACAGCAACGTCTTCAAGCTACTTTCAATGATGCTAAACAGAAAAAAGAAAAAAAAATTCAAAACAAAAAATTAAAATAAATATATTACATAATTTACCTGAAGAATGGAATTCAGTTTTGGTTGCATGCTATCAAGATAGTCTTTACTCTCAGTTATCTCTTTTAGAAGTTTTTCCCTTTTTTCTTGAGATTTTTTCAGCTCACCAGATAACCTGATAAAAAATAAATATAGTAAAATCATCATCATCATCGTTTAATGTCCGTTTTCCATGCTAGCATGGGTTGGACGATTTGACTGAGGACTGGTGAAACCAGATGGCTACACCAGGCTCCAATCTGATTTGGCAGAGTTTCTACAGTTGGATGCCCTTCCTAACACCAACCACTCCGAGAGTGTAGTGGGTGCTTTTACGTGCCACCGGCACGAAGGCCAGTCAGGCGGTACTGGCAACGACCATGCTCAAATGGTGTTTTTTACATGTCACCTGCACAGGAGCCAGTCCAGTGGCACTGGCAACGACCTTGCCCGAATGTTTTTTTCACGTGCCAGTAAGGCGACGCTGGTAATGATTACGCTCAAATGGTGCTATTTACATGCCACTAGCACAGAAACCAGACAGCTGCTCTGACAATGATCACGCTCGGACGGTGCTGTTAGCGTTCAACTTGCACGGGTGCCAGTCATCGAATTTGGTTCAATTACGTAAAAGATATTTGCCAAAGTTAATGCACAGTGGGACTGAACCCAGAACAATGTGGTTGAGAAATGAACTACTTAATCACATATCCAAGCCTATCTCTCTCTCTCTCTTACACTATATAACTGACTGAACACGCCACAAACATACGTACCCTTTAATGTAGTTCTCAGGGAGATTCAACATGACAGAATTACAAAGCTGACCCTTCAAAATAAAGGTTCTACTCATTTTTCCCAGCTAATTGGACTGGAACAATGTAAATTTAAGAGCCATGCTGAAGGATGCAACATACTACTGGGAACTGAACTCATGACCACATAATCACGAGTAATGTCCATCTGCCATGCATGCATGGGCAGGATGGGTGACAGGAGCTGTCCAGGTAGAAAAACTACTCTAGGTCACTGTCTGTTTTGGTAGAGATTTTACAACTGACACCAACCACTTTGTAGTGTGGACTCCTACTGGCAACGGCCACCTGCACAGGAGCCAGTCCATCGGCACTGGCAATGCTCTCGCTCGAATGTCTTTTCATGTGCCAGGAAGGCGACGTTGGTAACGATCACGCTGGTGCTAAAAACCAGTTTATGGATTAATGGTTTAAACATGATGAAATAACTGGAAAGGATGGACTTCTTTCAGTTTTCTTCCACCAAATCCATTCACAAGGTTCTGGTCAGCCTGGAACCCTTAATAGAAGACATTTGCTGACGGTGCTACATGGTGAAACTGAACCTGAAGTTCTGTGATTCAAAAAGCAAACTTTTTATTCCACAGCCATGCTTGTACCAATAGATAAATAAATAATATTCTAAGAGAATTTATCATCAGAAACACTGGAAATACTTACTCTTTCCTTTGTTCCAACTCCCAATCCAAACGTGCAAGGGTTTGTTGGTGAGAATCGTTGTGTGTGATTTTCTGCAATTATAAGAGAAAAGTTGTGGTTAAAAAAAAAGGTTAAGATTGAAGTAAATGGACACTTCCATATGTATTAAAAAAATGGGAAAAGAAACAACAATAACTGGAGAACAGAAATATGAGGAAACTATGTGAATGCATGATTTGTCAGAAATAGTAACCAACTCTCTCACAAATTACACCCTACCCTCTTAAGAAAAGGACACATTGGATAATAGTCAGGGAAATAAAACTTCTAAGAAAATTTTTAAAAGGCCATGGTTGGAATGCCTTTAACCATGTCTGCAACACATTGTATCAAGTCAAAGATACTCAGTTGATGACACGCAGTTTAATGATTATATCAAAAAAAAATATTGATTATCTTGAGAACTAAATAGGGTTGCATTGTTGTATTGTTGGTGCATCTTGGTTTTTACAAACAGCAATAATCACCAATGCTCTGCTGTTGCTGCACCACTATCAACATTAGGAGCAGAAGCAGACTGAATACAATGGAGTGCTGAATTCTGGGTATGGTTATGAATTCTATTGAATGGAATAAAGCCCACATGGTTTCAGGCCTATATTCTACTAAGTAACATCTTGAGACAAGATGTCTTCCACCTTAATATTGATCAAAACTTAATGTTTTACGAGTAAAATTTGTATGTAGAAACCATACACAAATCTTTCATCAACCCTATCTTATGTCTTCTTTTCCATACTGGTATGGGTTGGACTGTTTGACAGGATTCAATGGGTTGGTGGATGCCTCCTTGCTCCGGTGTCTCATTTTTTGGCATGGTTTCTATATCTACATGCTCTTCCTCTCACCAACCACTTAACAGTGCATTGATAGCTTTTTCTGTCACTTGAGAAGTATTGAAGTATTTATGTAACACATAAACATTATCTTCAGTATACAATAGTTTTGGTAAATGAAGATCAGTGGCATAAAGTACCTTGCTTTGAAAATTTTGGCACAAGGTCAGCAATTTTGGAGGGAGAGGTGCTAACTTGATTAAACTGATACCAGTGTTCAACTGGTGTTTATTTTATAGACTGTGAAAGGAAGAAAGGCAAAGTTGGCCCCGGCAGAATTTGCACTCAGAACGTAAAGGTGGACAAAATGCTGCTAAACATTTTGCCCAGCATGAAAACAATTCTGCCAGTCTGCATTATTATTATTGAATACAATAATAATAATAATAATAATACACAGTAAAAGGAAATTTATTAATTAAAATTTTTTTCTATCCTATTCTAAAATTGCAATTATTCTTACAGGTTTTGAAATCTCTTCTGGTGCATTTTCATAGAATTCTTCAATAGGAACCAATTCTACTTCTTCATCTTTAGATCTGAAAGAAAAGAGAAAAAAAAAATCAAAACACTGGAACAGAAATTTTCTCCAAAATTTAATAAAACTATTTCAGTTCTAAAACATCATTACCTCTCACATTTAGAAATACAACTTAAAAAACTTTATTATTTTTTTTTTATTTTAAAGATGACAGAATTTTCAACAAATCTGAGAGACCATATCTACTTTTGCCAACACACTTCAGTCTCTAGCCCACGGCTGTACTGTTTCCTCTCTCCCTGCCATTCTATTGTTAATACAATGGTTTCTGCTCATCAGAGCTGATTGATCTTATACCAGACCCATCCACCTCACTTTGTCAGTTTAGTATACACACACATACAACACCTCTTATAATCTGCATAAATTTGCAAGCAGGTACATCAAATTCTCACAGCCAACTGGAAGATTGTACAGACAAGTAATACGGCATTAATAAAATGCTTCATTTATACTAATGTACAGGAAGTTATACTTTACTCTAACTGTAATCAGAATGAAAGATAGGGAAAGAATCCTTACTTAAATTCTAGGCACTTTGTAATTTCCTTCTGTAAATGTAAAGCTTCATAGAGAAGATTCTGCAGCTGTAAGTGATAACGGTCAATTCGCAATTTGTCCTGCAACAAGAAGTAAATGAGAAATAATACAAAAGCAAACAGTTGTAGCAAATGTTCTTACAGATTTAAAAAGGCAACAATGTTGACACTGCTATCATCATCATCACTTTATATTCATTGTCTGAGCTGGCATAAGATGGACAAGTGTGTTTACCTCTTAAAATCACACTGTATCATGTTAGGAAACACAGCTTAGACAAATGTAGTCTTAGTTGTATTACATCAGAAATAAAAATAGAAAACAAAACAGTGATCCATTACATATGAAATTCCTTTGATTTGTTGAATCAGGATTGACCTGAGTGAAACACCAACAACTCTCTTTCATCATTCTTAATCTGTCTTCATAAAATTAGCTTTTGATCATTTTTTTGCTGTTGTTAGTTCAGAGGTTTACTCTTTTACTCTTTTCAGTCACTTGACTGCAGCCATGCTGGAGCACCGCCTTTAGTCGAACAAATAGACCCCAGGACTTATTCTTTGGAAGCCTAGTACTTATTCTATTGGTCTCTTTTGCCAAACCGCTAAGTTACAGGGACGTAAACACACCAGCAACGGTTATCAAGCGAAGTTGGGGGGACAAACACACAAACACATACATACGAGGGTCTTCTTTCAGTTTCCTTCAACCAAATCCACTCACAAGGCTTTGGTCGGCCTGTGGCTATAGTAGAAGACACTTGCCCAAGGTGCCACGCAGTGGGACTGAACCCGGAACCAAGCAAGCTACTTACCACACAGCCACTCCTGGTTTGTTTATTAGTTGTCAAAGAGGAACAGTAGGAATCAGGATAAGACCCATACATCTTGTAGAACTTTTAATGGTGCTAATTGGATTATATTGGGGCTGCTACAGGCTAGTGGATGGAGGAAAATCATCAATAAGTATTTAATTGCAGAAGGAAGCAATTTTGGGGTTGAAAGTGTTCAGTAAGAAAGCTTAGTGCTGTTAGTGGTGATTATGGAGAAATGAGCTACGAAAAGATGAGTTTTAATGCTAGTAGGTCTGCTGGGGGTCTGGCAGATCTACAATCAAAGATATTCCTTAAGTTAGCGCCATTTTGTATATCCACAACCATATTGTCCAATAGAATCCAAATAAAAAAAGTCACAGGGGTTTCCCATAAATTAGTTGTGACTTTTTTCCCCTGTAACTTTATTACTGGCCACCATAAATTAATTGTGACTTTTTTTCCCCCTGTAAATTTATTACCAGTCACCTTCCAATATGTACCTCCAATATATAAGACATTAAATTGTAATTTGAGGGAGATTGTGTTGCTATTTCTACCAGTTTGAGCAACTGTGTAGTGCTTTCATCATTAACGAGATGCTGTTTAGCATGCCCTACCCAACAGCATCAACAAAGTAAGCTAAACAGATGACCAAAGGCTCCAATTGTGATCCATCCATTTTCTGTTAATTGTAAGGGCAGGATCTGCAGATGAGTGATATGTTGCTATTTCAGGCAAAGAGAATGAGCACTTTGATGGAAAAAGAGGAGGTACAAGTATTGCAAGTGTTTCAGATACCTTTGGCACTGAGGTATTGCTAAGTTCAAAGAGGCTGAAGTTATTTTTATTGGTAGTTATTGTTTAGCCTCAGGATAAAACAGAATTATGGATCAAAGTTTTGTAGAATCCAGGACAACAATATCCAAAGTGTTCTCTCTCTTTCTTTCTTTCGTTTTTTGTTTTTGAGATCACAGGCTGTGATTTCTTGCAGATTAAGCAGCCATAAAGTGGCTACTTTGTTGGTTTGGGAGTACATGAAACTTTATACAAGCAGCAGACGAGACTACAATACCTTGACAGGCATTAAGTATGCATTAAATAGTTACAGGAATATGTTCAATTACATAATAAAAGGTCTTTTGTTACAACACGGTAAAGGCAAATGTAGCATTTTTAGAAAAATACAGAATAAAGGAAAAACAATAGAAACAAAATATTACTGGTATTAAAATAATTTTTTTTTAGAAATAACATTTTTTGATAAAGAAATGAAAAAATCATGAATTTACCAACAGAAGAAAATAGGTTAGTGTGGCCTATTTTTATCAAAACATTAGTAAGACTGGTAAATTTATAATGATTTTTTAATTTCTTTATCAAAAAATGTTATTTCTTTCTCTCTCTAGAATACCTATAGGAAAGGCATGAATGTCACAAAATACACTCTTTTATTCTCTTTAAATTTAAAGCTATCTGTCTAAAAAAATAATCCTTTTAATACCAGTAATATTTTGTTTCTATTGTTTTTCTCTTGGTAACGCCTATACAAATTTAAGGTATTTTTTCAGGTTAAAACTCATGGAAAGACATATGGGTCTGAGAACTGAAGTATTAAAAATTTCACCTTTGTTGAATTCTGGTGGACTTAAACAGTTAGAAACCTAAAACCACGTAGTTGGAGCAAACTTCTTAACCACAAAGCTCTCATGCCTACACACATTCAATCATGTCATTAAATATCCAATTTTCCATGCTTGCATGGATCAGATGGAATTTGTTAAGGCAGATTTTCTCCAGCCAGATGCCCTTCCAGTCACCAACCCGTAATTGATTCCAAGTTATGTAATATTTCCCCAATGATCAGACATGTTTTTTTTCATGGAAAACTGGAAACAAACATCATTTGTTTGACAATGAGATTCATTTACAACAATTGTGTTGATGTCTAGACAGAGGTGGGTGTGTGTATTTATATACAATGGGATTCTTTTAGTTTCTGTCTACCATATCTACTCACCATTCAAAATAGTTACAGCCTAAAGAGAGATAAATGAGAAACACTTGAAAGTTAACATAAGATTGTGCTCCAGCATGGCCGCAGTCAAATGACTGAAACAAGTAAAAGAGTAAAAGAGTGTAAAGTAAATATAACAAATAATCCAGAATCCTTGTGCAGTACCGGATTGATCCCAAAATCTAATCAGTTCATGCCAGTCACAAAGTCAAATATCCCTGAAAGTTTCATCCGATTCCATCCAGCGGTTCTTGAGATATCTTGTCCACGGACAAACAAACACGACTGAAAACAATACCCCTACCTTCGCCTAAGGCGGAGGTAATAAAAATAATAATAAGATCATTCAGAGAGTGCAAACCTTCACTAAGGCAACACCAACATCCTCTCAACGATTAGCCAGAGATGATTTTTAAAATGAGAATATCTGAAATAAACTCGAATGCTCTCACAAACAAGAATACTAAAAATGAACCTGACCACTCTCAAAAATTTAAACAGGAAAAATAATCCAGAATCCTTGTCTGGTACCAGATCGATATCTTGTCCAAACAAACAAACACAACTGAAAACAATACCTCTACCTTCGCTAAGGCAGAAGTAATAATAATAAATAAATAAATAAATATATATATATATGTATGAAAAATAATTAAAGTATCATAAATTATCAACAGCTGAAGACAACCACTAAATCTCAAAAGTCTTAACAAAGGTAAAACTCACATCAGAAGAAGAAAAAATAATGCAAGTAATAAACTGCAGACACCTCATTGTATGAAACATCATTATCATCATTTAACGTCTGCTTTCCATGCTAGCATGGGTTGGATGATTTGACTGAGAACTGTTGAACCAAATGGCTACACCAGGCTCCAATCTGGTTTGGCAGAGTTTCTAAAGTTGGATGCCCTTCCTAACGCCAACCACTCAGAGAGTGTAGTGGGTCCTTTTACGTGCCACCGACATGAGGGCCATTCCGGCGGCACTGGCAACGACCACACTCAAATGGTGTCTTTTTACGTGCCACCTGCACAAGAGTCAGTCCAATGTTTTGTTCACATGCCACCGGCACAAGTGCCAGTATGGCGAAGCTAGAAACGATCGCGCTCAAATGGTGCATTTTACATGCCACTGGCACGGGTGCCAGTCATCGAATTTGGTTCAGTTTTGATCTCACTTGCCCCAACAGGTCTTTGCAAGCTGAGTTTAGTGTCCAATGTTTTATACCTGATAGCTTACTGGTAAAGCACGATGAAAGATACGAGAATTTTTATTAATCACAACAATTGTTTCGATGTATCTAGCATCAATCCCTCACAGGTGGGATATTTAACAATGGTTCAGGAGTAACTGACGGTGCAGATTGTCTCTTTGGGTGATAAATAGATATAACTCATTAAAATGACAGTTCTGCAATGTATCTTCTCAGTTCATGTAAAGAAAAGCAGAAAATTAAAAGACCTATCTTCATTTTTATAGAAAATCATTAATAAAATAACTTTTTTTCACTGTATTACGTGTCTGTTTCTTTTTTTGGCATCTGCGATTTTATTATTGATCTTCTTTATAAATAAAGTTAGGTCCTTTAATTTGCTGCTTTTGTTTACAAGGAATGAGAAGATACATTGCAGAACTGTTATTTTAACGAGTCATATCTATTTATCACCTGAAGAGACACATCTACACCGTTGGATGCTCCTGAACCAGTTGTTAAGTATCCCACCCATGAGATATAGATGCTAGATGGGTCAAAACAATCGTAGTGATTAATATAAATTCTTCTATCTTCCATCTTCTGTTTCTCATTAACCAAATATTGTTCCTCATAGTCCTCCAGGCAATAACAGAGGAATTGAAGACGGCCTGCCCCTGGGAGCTCCTCTATGCTGATGACCTTGTTCTTATAACTGAATCACTATGAGAACTAAAGAGGTTTCAGCTATGGAAACAAGGTCTAGAATTGAAGGGCCTTAGAGTTAACCTAACAAAAACCAAAGTCTTAGTAAGTAGGAGGGCAGGCAAATTACAAATCCCTTCAGATAGATGGCCCTGCTCAATCTGTAGAAAAGGTATAGCTAGAAACTCCATAAGATGTACGCATTGTAAGCTATGGACACATAAGAGGTGCAGCAATATCAGAGGAAGGTTAACAAGGAAAATAGCTCTTGTATGTGGAAGGTGCACAGGTACAATAAATGCAGAAAATAGGGGAGCAAGTTAGAGGTAATAGATAGCTTCCGTTATCTAGGTGACCAAGTTAGTAGCAGAGGTGGATGCTCTGAGAGCATAACTGAGAATAAGATTGGGATGGGCAAAGTTCGGAGAGCTCCTACCTCTGCTGGCAACAAAGGGCTTCTTTCTCAGAATGAAAGGCAGATTGTTTGATGCCTGTGTGTAAACAGCTATGCTACATGGCAGTGAAACATGGGCTGTGACAGCTGAGAACATGCATAGGCTTGAAAGAAATGAAGCCAGTATGCTTCGCTGGATGTGCAATGTCAGTGTGCATGTTTGACAGAGTGTAAGCATATTGAGAGAAAAGTTAGGCATAAGAGGCATTGGATATGGTATGCAAGAGAGATAGCTGCACTGGTATGGTCATATGATGTGCATGGATGAGGGCAGCTGTGTAAAGAAGTGCCGATCTGTAACTGTGGAGGGATCCTGTGGTAGAGGTAGACCCAAAAAGACATGGGATGAGGTGGTGAAACATGGTCTTTGAACTTTGGGACTCACAGAGGCAATGACTAGTAACTGAAACCTCTGGCAATATGCAGTGCTTAAGAAGACCCATCAAGCCAAGTGAAATCGTAACCATGACTGATGCTGATGTCACATAACTGGCATGTAAAAAGTACTTGTCGAGCGTTGGGCCTCATGGAGACAAAGTGGCCGATTTCCAGCAACATGTGGAAGAGTTCCTTGAGTGTTGAGCCTCATGGAGGTAATGACAAATGACCGACACCATGGCATTATGTTGTGCTTGAGAAGAAGGCCCATCAAGCCAAGTGAAATCTTAGTCATAACATATACTAGTATCATGTAACTGGTACCCATGCTGGTGGCACATAATAGCACCCAATACACTTTCAGAGTGGTTGGACTTAGGAAGGGTATCCAACTGTAGAAACCATGCCAGATCAGACAGGAGTCTGGTGCAGCCCTCCAGCTTGCCAGCCCTGGTCAAACTGTCCAACCCATACCAGCATGGGCAACGGATGTTAAATGATGATGATGATGATGATGATGATGATATATAAATATATATATATCACTGTCATCATTTCAACATTCTCTTTTGCCAGCCTGCATGGGTTGGGCAGAGCTTATTGAGACAGATTTTTTTATAGCCAGATGCCCTTCTTGTCATCAATCCTTGCCTGCTTTCAAACAAGATAATATTTCACCCATAGCCAAACATGTTCTCACAGCATACTGGAATTGAATAACACTGCTTATATGACAGTGACAATCATTTTACAACTATCATACAATGTGTGTACATACACATACCTATGTAAGTGTGTGTGTGTGTGTGTGTGTGTGTGTGTGTATATATATGAACTCTGCCAAATCAGATTGGAGCCTGGTGTAGCTATCTGGTTCACCAGTCCTCAGTCAAATCGTCCAACTCATGCTAGCATGGAAAGCGGACGTTAAATGATGATGATGATGATGATGATATATATATAGACAGGCTTTTGTATAGTTCTAAATTTTGTTCACCCAAATTCAACATCGAAGATACTTGCCCAAGAAATTACACTGAAAAACTGGACCCTAGAATTCCATGATTGTGAAACAAAGTTCCTAACTGCATGCCATGCTAGTGGCACAGTGAGTATTTATTTCAAAAATGTTATCGTAGCAGCTGGAGCAGCCAGTTTGATTTTTTGTATTCATCAAATCTTTTTGAATAGTTTCTCAAAGAAGAAACATTTGTTGAATTAAAAAGCAGGAAATTCTTACCTCATTTGTGGATTCCCGAACTTTCTTGCAGCGTATGTGTGCAAGTCTGTTCAATTTCTTCAAAAGAACAAACTGCAAGACAGCATTACTCTTATATTCCTCAATTTCAGCAGCCTGGTTAAAAAGAAAAGGAAAAAGTAAACAAATATGATAGAAAGGAAGACAAAACTGAATCACAGTAAATCCTCCGTTATTAGTGTCTTATATTTATCTTTTCTTGCTGGTTTGAACAGGATGAGCTTGTTTTTGGATTAGCATCTTGCCATTTTGTATTCATATCACAAGCACAAATATGTGGTTAAGAAATTTGCTTCCCAACCAAGTGGTTTCAGGTTCAGTCCCACTGCATAACACTTTGGGCAAGTATCTTCTTCTATAGCTTTGGGTTGACCAAAGCGTTCAGAGTAGATCTGGCGATGGAAACTGAATTAAACTCATATATATATATATACTCTTTTACTTGTTTCAGTCTTTTGACTGTGGCCATGCTGGAGCACCGCCTTTAGTCGAGCAAATCGACCCCAGGACTTATTCTTTAGAAGCCTAGTACTTATTCTATCGGTCTCTTTTGCCGAACCGCTAAGTTACGGGGACATAAACACACCAGCATCGGCTGTCAAGCGATGGTGGGGGGACAAACACAGACACACAAACACATACATATATATACGACGGGCTTCTTTCAGTTTCCGTCTACTAGATCCACTCACAAGGCTTTGGTCGGCCCGAGCCTATAGTAGAAGACACTTGCCCAAGATGCCACGCAGTGGGACTGAACCCGGAACCATGTGGTTGGTAAGCAAGCTACTTACCACACAGCCACTCCTACGCCTATATATATATATATATATATATAATATCTTTTACTTGTTTCAGTCATTAGGTTGTGACCATGCTGGAGCACTGCCTTGAAGAATTTTTAATTAAATGAATTGACCCCAATATTTATATATATATATATATATATTTTAAAGCCTCCTTTGCCAAACGGCTAAGTTATAGCTATGTAAACACACTAGCACCTGTTGTCAAACAGTGGAGAAGGATAAAAACAGGCACAAAGATACACACACCTATATATATACATACATATATATATATATACATACATATATATATATATATATATATATATATATATATATATATATATATATATATATATATATATATATATATATACACACACACACACACACACACAATGGGTTTCTTTCAGTTTCCACCTACTAAATCCACTCGCAAGTCTTTGGTTAACCAGAGGCTTAAGTAGAAGAGATTTATTTGCCTAAGGTGCTACACAGTGGGACTGTACCTGGAACCATGTGGTTGGGAAGCAAACTTCTTACCACACAGCCATGCCTGTACCTTATGTATATCTGTGTGTGTGTGTGTGTGTGTGTGTGTGCTTGCTTCTCCTTGTTTTGATGTCATGTGACAGTTGTAAATGAGTATGGCTGTCATACTTAATGGCATCATTCATTTTCAGTCTTCTGTTAAAAACCCGTCCAATTAGGGCAAAATGTTACGTTACTTGGAAACAAGTGTTGGTAACAGGAGAATTGGAAACAAATGGTTGGTATTGCTTGTGGGATGGTAAAGCCCATTAATTCCATCGCGTGATCTCTCTTTCTCCCTCTTCATCTCTCTCTCACGCATACACACGCCTCATCTTTTTAATGTCCCCTTTTCCATGGTTGCATGAGGCAGACAGAATTTGCAGAATAGATTTTCTACAGCTGGATGTCCTTCCTGTCACCAACCCCAACCTGTTTCAAAGCAAGGTTAACATTTCCCTATAACCAAACAAGCTTTGATGGATGACTGGAAACAAATGACACTGCCTGTATGATGATAATGATGCTTGTCCCCAACAATCATGTGATATCATGGCAAAGAACACAAACTCAAATACACATTCAACATGCTTCTTTCAGTTTCTGTTTACCTAATCCACTCATAAGACTTTGGTTGACCCAGTACTGTAGCAGTAGACAATTGCCCAAGGTGCTACACAGTGGAACTGAACCTAAAACTATGTGGTTTAAGAAGTTAACCTCTTAACCACACACCCTTGCATGCACCTGTACAAACTTTAATAGTCAGTCCCACTGCGTGGCACCTTGGGCAAGTGTCTTCTACTATAGCCTCGGGCCGACCAAAGCCTTGTGAGTGGATTTGGTAGACGGAAACTGAAAGAAGCCCGTCGTATATATATATATATATATATATATATATATATATATATGTGTGTGTGTGTGTGTGCGTGTCTGTGTTTGTCCCCCCAACATCGCTTGACAACCGATGCTGGTGTGTTTGCTGTTCGGCAAAAGAGACCGATAGAATAAGTACTAGGCTTACAAAGAATAAGTCCTGTGGTTGATTTGCTCGACTAAAGGCAGTGCTCCAGCATGGCCGCAGTCAAATGACAAACAAGTAAAAGAGTAAAAGAGTATATTGAACAATATATATTGAATATATATTAAATAATATACTGATTGAATGGTGATAGCTGTAACGATTTTGTATCATAAAAGACAGAAATTAAAAAGTGGTTGTGTGGTAAGAAGCTTGCTTCCCAACCACATGGTTCCGGGTTCAAACTCACTGCATGGTACCTTGGGCAAGTGTCTTTTACACTTGTGTGTGGGTTTGGTAAATGGAAACTGGAAGAAGCCTGTCATATATCTGTGTGTGTCGGTGTGTATGTCTCTATGTCTATGGTTGTCCCCTACCACCACTTGACAACTGGTGTTGGTGTGTTTACACTTTTAGCAGTTCAGCAAAAGAGGCCAATAGAATAAATAATAGGCTTCAAAAAATAAGTCCCAGGGTCAATTTATTCAACCAAAAACCCTTCAAGATGATGCCCCATCATGGCTGAAACAAGCAAAAGATAAACTATAGGTGCAGGTGTGGCTGTGTGGTAAGAAGCTTGCTTCCCAACCATATGGTTCCTGGTTCAGATGGTGATGCACATTTACAACTAGCAGATGATGACAAAGAGGCACTAACACACACGTGCACACATATATACATAGGAAACAATCTTGAGCAATATGTTGTCCACTTTTCCATTTTTGCATGGATTGAATGGAATTCACTGAGGCAGATTTTCTATGGTAAGATATCCTTCCTGTTGCTAAACTTCATTTGTTTCCAAGCAAGGTAATATTTCTCCAGGCCAGACATGTTTTTACGGAAGCTTGGAAATGGATGCTGCTGCTTGCATGGTGGTGACACACATACACACATATATACGATAGGCTTCTTTCAGTTTCAACTGACCAAATCCACTCACAAGGCTTTGACACTTGCCCAAGATGCCATACAGTAAGAATGAGTCTGAAATCACATGGTTGGGAAGCAAACCTCTACACTACATAGCCATGAAATAAAGCACATCTTTTGTGCATTACTTATGAAATGTAACATATATTTAACCTTTTAGCATTTAAAATGGCCATATCTGGCTCAAATATTCTATCTGCTTTATGATCAAGCTAGCCAAATCTAGCATTTCATACCAACCCTACAATATCATTCTAAAAATTAACAGTTACCTCAACAAAATCTCAAAGTTATGATAAAATGCATGATTTCAAAGAGGCAATAGTCAGTGACCAAGACTGTTGGTGATTTGCTGTGCTTGAGAAGACATGTGAAGCTTAGTGAAATCATAATCACAGTCAATGCTGGTGACATGTAAAAGGCAGCCATGCCAGGGACACATAAAAAGCACCCACTACATTCTGTGGAGTGGTTGGCATTAGGAAAGGCATGCAGCTGTAGAAACCAAGCCAAAACAGACTGGGGCCTGGTGCAGCTCTCTGGCTTACTGGTCCCAGTCAAACCGTCTAACCCATGCCAGCATGGAAAGCAGACACTTGATGATGATGATGAACGTGAATAAATAGGCATTACTTTTGACAGAATAATTTGAATGTTAAAGGGTTAATGTGTTAATCACTACCAGAGGAATGTGATAGAAGTTTAAACTTTTTTTTACAGTTAAACATGTGCTAGTATGAATAAATGAAATATCTGACTTCAAGTGGAACCATTCTGATTATGGTCACACATTTGTGATGGGAAAATGTGTAACATTTAGCTTTTGTGCATAAGAGACAGCTCTAATGTTTAGAATGAAAAGGTTTAAAAAATGTGAATATTATACATAAATAAATCCGGCATTTGATATTTATATATAAGATGTTTGGCTAATGAAAATTCAGTAATTAAATACTTACCGCTTCTTTTGATTTACTTGTTTTCAACTCTTTTATAACTTGAATCAACTTCAGAATCTCCGAACAAGACTGTTTGTATAATGTTAGATCCTGGTGTGCATCTCGATTGTCAACTTCTTCTTCTTCAGCATAGAACAGAGACATCTTCTCCTGCAAAGATATTTATTATTATCATTATTCAAATGCCACCGAGGTTGACTTTGCTTTTCATTGTTTTTTTTTGGGATGACCACTAGGGTCGATGTCATTGACTAGTCTCTCCCCACAAAATTCCAAACCTTGTATTTAAAGTAGAAAGAATTATTATTGAATGAGAGAGCAGTACATGCCGTAAAAGTGACACTGGTGTACAAATATACACATATACCCATTCATCTCAATACATGGCTACAATGCTCCACCCCACTACACCAGCTTGTGGTCAGAGATGCACATATCATCAGCCACTATAGGACATGCTCAAACGGTTAAGGTCAAGCAGCTGACATGCAATTCTGTGGTATTGAGCAGAACATTTGCTGTAGCCCTATTGAGGAGACCCACTTCGGTCATGAATGACCATGGAATTGCACCTAGAAAGTTACCCTCTGAGACACAAGTCCAGACAAGGTTCTCTATAGAAGACCAGCAGTCACCATGCATACCAGCCTCCCGTCTCCACACCACTGATGTTATCCAAGAGAAAGGCAAAGGCTGATACAGCTTGGCACCAGTGATGTCGCAACTCAATTCTACAGATGAGTGAACTGGAGCAACATGAAATAAAGTGTCTTGCTCAAGAACACAACACACAGCCCGGTCCAGGAATCAAACTCACAACCATAAGCGTGACGCTCTAATCACTATTATTACTCTCTGAGTGGTTGGCGTTAGGAAGGGCATCCAGCTGTAGAAACTCTGCCAAATCTGATTGGAGCCTGGTGTAGCCATCTGGTTTCACCAGTCCTCAGTCAAATCGTCCAACCTATGCTAGCATGGAAGGCGGACATTAAACGATGATGATGATGATGATGATGATGATTATTGAGTTAGAGATCAGTGCATGCCACCAAAGTGACACTGGAGTACAAATATACAAAGCCTAATATACCCATTCATCTCAACACATGGCTACAATGCTCCCCCACTACACCAGCTTGTGGTCAGAGATGCACATATCATTAGCCACTATGGGACATGCTCAAATGCTTAAGGTCAAGCAGCTGACATGCAAATCTGTGGTATTAAGCAGAATATTTGCTGTAGCCTTATTATTATTATTATTGAGTGAGAGATCAGTGCATGCCATCAAAGTGACACTGGAGTACAAATATATGAAGCTCAATATACCCATCATGACTACTTGTCTGATAAGGGTAAACCAGGCACATGCATCACAACCATATATGCACGACATGGTGATCTCATATCAAGATAATCAATGCATGATCTTACAGGTGGGGCCCAGCTAGAATTTTCTTCAGGTTGAGTAGCCCATTACACTCAAACGGTCCCTGAATAAGGATGAAGGAAACACCTATGTTTTCAGAAGTGAATTACTCAAACTCCAAAGAATTCCTTTCAACACATGACTATGATGCTCCTCCACTACTTCTGCTAGTGATCAAAAATGCACATATCATTAATCAATAAGGGAACATGCTCAACTGGTTACAGTCAAGCAACTGACAAGCAAATCTGTGGTATTAAGCAGTGGCAAGCTAATAGAATTATTAATATGTCAGAAAAAATGTTATGGCAGATTTTCTACAGCAGGATGTCCTTTTGTCATCAACCTTCACTTATTTCTGAGCAAAGTTTCCCTATGACTGGACATGCTTTTAAAGAAGACCAGAAACAAATGATATTGCTTGTATGATGGTGACACTAATTTAACAACTCTTGCACAATGTTAAAACAAGGAAACACAAACACACACACAGGTATATGATGGGCTTCTTTCAGTTTCCAACAACCAAAACCATTCACAAAGCTTTGGTCAGCTCCAAACTATTGTAGAAGATGCTTATGCATGGTGCAATAGTATTGATTCCAAAAGCCAGTGGTTGGGAAGCTAAAATCTTAATCATACAGTCATGCTAGAATATATATATATATTATATATTCACCTTGGGGGCAGGCATGGCAGTGTGTTAATTTGCTGCTCCCCAACCATATGAGTAAAACCTTGGGAAAGTGTCTTCTACTGCAGCTCTGGGCTAACCAAAGTATTGTAATTTGGAAAATGGAAACTGAAAGAAGTTTGTCACACACACACACACTTGTATTTACATATATGTAAATACAAAATGTGTGCCAGGTGCTTTTATGTGGAACCAGCACAAGTGCTTTTTAAGAGCTGTGTGCCAGTGCCACATAAAAAGCACCCATACTGGCACCAAGTAAAGGTGCCCATGCTAGTGTCACGTTAAAAACACCCAGCACACTCTGTAATGTGGTTGTCATTAGGAAGGGCATCCAGTCATAGGAAGCAAGCCAAGTCAGACTGGAACTTGGTACAGCTCTCCAGCTTTGCAATTCTGGTCAAATTGTCCTACCCAAACCAACATGGAAAACAGACGTTAAACGATGATGATGAATGAATGAATGAGAGTGTGTGTGTGTGTGTGTTACTGCTTCCTTGTTTTGACTTTGCATGACAATTGTAAATGAATGTCACCATCATGCAGGTGGTGTCCTTTGTTTCTAGTCTTCTGTGAAAGAAATATCTGATCATGAGGCAATATTACTTTGATTGGAAACAGGTGAGGGTTGACAACAGGAAGAGCATTCACCTCAACAAATTCTGTTTATCCCATGTGCACATGGAAACGTGGACATTAAGACAATGATGATTACGATGAAGATGACCTCAGACAAGTGGAAACACCACAGCAAAGTGAAAACTCTTTAGATTGCAAGAGCAAATAACCTCACTGGTGCTGTTGTCATCATAAAATGCACCCAGAATACCTCATCAAGCAGTTTATAAATGAGTAAAGATGATATAAGGGTGTTATATTTGCAGACAGATCAAAGTCTGTCCAAGGTCATGTACACTCAGTAAAGTGGTGGGTGTTATCAATGGCATCTAGCTGCAGAAATGATGCTAAAAATGGAATATTTTTGATCAAGATTTGGTCTTCCAACCTACCTAGGAGAGCATAGATTGGATGGTTGGACAGGATCGATCTGATGGGTCCAAGGACAGCATTACGTCCCATTGTCTGCTTTAGTATGGTTTCTATAGCTGGAGGCCCTTTCTAATGCCAACCATTTTGTATAGCATATGCTAATTGCATATTTGTGCCACGAGTACTAATGAGGTTGCCACGCAGTTTGCAAATTTATATACCCTAAAGGAGCAACTTTATATTAGGAGATGAGGGGAAGGAGTATGAGAGAAGGGGGCAGAGCAGAATAGGTTTCTTGCTGCAGAGAAGCTACAAAACTACTCTCCGACTGACAACAAGGTTAATTCTTCATTCTTTGAGAGAAAGGCTAATTGCATGTTACTTATGTTACAATACTGTGCAATGGTAGCAAGACATAGGCAATGAATGTAGAGAATGTGCAATTTTACTTAGCCTGATGGGTTTCAGTCATTTGTCATTGCGCCTCAATGAGGCCCAATACTCGAAAGGAGCAATAAACACTGAAAATGTGCAGAAAACAACTTCTGCTACATTCCAGGGAGAAAAAACTAGAAGTAGTTGATAGCTTCCGTTACCTAGGTGACCAAGTCAGTAATGGGGGAGGGTGCACTGAAAGTGTAGCTGCTAGAATAAGAATAGCCTGGGCAAAGTTCAGAGAGCTCTTACCTCTGCTGGTGACAAAGGGCCTCTTGTGCAGACTGTATGACGCATGTGTACGAACAGCCATGCTACATGGCAGTGAAACATGGGCTGTGACTGCTGAGGACATGCGTACGGTCGCAAGGAATGAAGCCAGTATGCCCCGATGGATGTGAAATGTCACTGTGCATACTCGACAGAGTGTAAGTACCTTGAGAGACGATTGCGCTGGTATGGTCATTTGGCAAAAATGGGTGAGGATAGTTGTGTGAAAAAGTGTCACAGCTTAGCAGTTGAGGGTACCTGTGGAAGAGGTAGACCAGGAAGACCTGGGATGAGATGGTGAAGCACGACCTTCAAACATTGGGCCTCACCGAGGCAATGACTTGCGACCGAGACCATTGGAAATATGCTGTGCATGAGAAGACCCAGCAAGACAAGTGAGACCATAACCCGTGGCTTTTACCATGGGTGGAGCCAGCCCACTTATGCGTACCTTTCCTTCTTTGGACAGAAAACCCTGCTTGCGAAGACCTGTTGAGGCAAGTGAAATCGAAATCGAAAACTGAACGAAATTCGTTGATTGGTACCCATGCCAACTTTCCTTCATTGGACACTAAGCTCAGCTTGCGAAGACCCGTTGGGGTAAGTGAGATAAAAACTGAACCAAATTCAATGACTGGCACCCGTGCCAGTGGAGCACTAACAGCACCATCCGAGCAAGATCACTGCCAGAGCAGCGGTCTCTCTTCCATGCTGGTGGCACGTAAAAAGCACCATTTGAACGTGGCCGTTGCCAGTACCACCGGACTGGCATGTGAACAAAACATTGGACTGATTCCTGTGCAGGTGGCACGTAAAAAAACACCATTTGAACGTGGCCGTTGCCAGTACCACCGGACTGGCTCTCGTGCCGGTGGCATGTAAAAAGCACCCACTACAGTCTTGGAGTGGTTGGCGTTAGGATGGCATCCAGCTGTAGAAACTCTGCTAGATCAGATTGGAGTTTGGTGTAGCCATCTGGTTCGCCAGTCCCCAGTGAAATCGTCCAACCCATGGTAGCATGGAAAGCGGACGTTAAATGATGATGATGACGATGAGTTTCAATATATACTTCTAATATTTTTATCAATATTTAGCAGAAGTAATAGAGTGACTCAAAGTCCGGGAGTTTCGGGTGTAGACACTTAACAGAGAGACTCAAGGATTGAGAGTTTCGCGTGTTGGCGCTTATCAAAGTTTGATAAGTGCCAACGCAGGAAACTCTCAGACCTCAAGTCACTCTGTTACTTCTAAATATTAATAAAAATAGGCGCACATGACAGAGACATCACCCGCCACCTCCTCCACTCCATTTCTTCACTGGAGGAGAGGGGGAGGGGGCGAAATATGTAGAAAAATACGGAAATTGCGAATTTTGCGAATTTTTTTTTCAGAATTGGAATTTCCATAGCAAAAAGTGAGGGAAGGGTCGGGTTACGTCTCCGTCATGTGCGCCCTTAATCTGTGCCATGTTATACAGTATAATGTTTATAAGA
The DNA here is from genome assembly GCF_046866305.1 of Octopus bimaculoides. Taxonomy (NCBI): domain Eukaryota; kingdom Metazoa; phylum Mollusca; class Cephalopoda; order Octopoda; family Octopodidae; genus Octopus; species Octopus bimaculoides. The sequence continues at coordinate 51,824,561 of NC_142944.1, forward strand.
TGAAAATCAAAATTTATAATACACTCACAAATTAATAGTTCTAAAGCAGAATAGGTTTCATCTTTATCAATTCATTTAAAACAGGTAAAGAACCAAAAAAATATTTTAAACACACCATATGCAAATTAACCAACTTGAAAAACAGGTTCTTTATTCAACAGGGGGTATCATACATTACATAATGTTGCACAGTATTCCTGGATTTCTGGAAGTTGGAGATGAGGTCTGCATGCACACACACACACACACATATATATATATATATATATTGTAACCCAGTACAGTCTGTTGCATGGTCAGTCTGTTGACAACTAAACAGGCAACCATGGTGAGGAGGGTGGTTTTTGGATACTCTGAGAGATGAAAAACAAAATCAGTAAAAAGATACTGCAACTTATGCGAGTCAACGGCTAATCCATTTGTGCTTTTTAGTCTCATTAAGAGATTGCGTCACACTACCTGGCACTTGCATGAATGTTTGTATGTACATATGCATGCATGTATATATATTATAACCCAGTACAGTGTGTAACATGGCCAAGCTGTTGGCAACCAAACCAACAATCATACCAAGATTTTGCGGTGAGGAGGGTGGTTTTTGGATACTCTGAGGAATGAAAAAACCTGTCAAAGAGTGCAGAAACCTATGTGAGTCAACTGCTATCATATGGACCCCTGCAACCTGCAGCTGATTGCTGTTCACAATAGCAGGAAAAAGACAAAGAAAAAAAAAACATACAAGCAAGAATTGTAGAGTAATGGTGGGAACATAAAATGTTAAGACACTTTTTGATCACAAAGAATCCAGTAATCCTGAGGATGAACTAGCAGAATAGCAAAGTTGTTGGCTTGGTATAATATTGACAATGCTGCACTCTTTGAAGCCTAGTTGTGTGGTGAAGATTAATTGACAGAAACAGGTGCTGGACACACCTTTTTCTGGAAGGGTGAAAAACGAGAAGGGGGTATTGGTTTTGTCACTCATACAGAGATAACCCACAAATTAAAACCTCATGGTTTCAGTGATAGAAGCATGTGCTTTCATGCTTCTTTACCATGCAAACATTTTATGACAGTCCTTTCTGTTTATTCTCTCACTCTTGACAGCAGTAGTGAATCTATCATGATTTTTACCAGGATTTTAGATCAGTTATAACTTTGATTTCAAAAGTAGATAAGATCTTCCTCTTTGGGTGATTTCAATGTTTGTGCTGGATGTGATCATAAGACCTGGAATGCACTAAGAAAGCATGGTCTAGGCAAGATGAACAACCATGGTCATCACTTTCTTCAGTTTTACACTGAATTTGAACATGTCGTTCATAGCACTGTTTTTCATTGAAAGGAAGTGTATAGAATTACTTGGATACACTCAGATCTATACCTGGGCATATTTTCGATTATCACCAAGAAATGAGACCTTCCAGATATTTGCATTGTCTGAGTCATGTGGGATGGAGAATGTGAGACGAATCATGAGCTCATATTTAGTAAATTGAAACTTCACATGTGCAAAATAAGATCTGGAGGAATAAAAGTCTTTAAACATACTGATGTGTTGAAATTAAAGGAATCTAATGTGCGTGAGAATTTTTGAAAAGCTACTGAGGAGATAGAAGCTGATGGAACTTGGGATCAGTTTAGACTGGCATCTACAATATTGAAGCTAAGGTTATTGGTTTCAAAAATAGAGAACATTGAGACTATAGTTTAATGAAAATGATCTGCAGATAAAACATGTTCCACCAAAAATATCTCAGTGCATCAGATAAAGATAAAAAGTCCTTGCTGCAATCTCCGAGGAATAAAATCATCATTTCAATGCAAAATATGACAAATGAAAAACCAACAATGGTATGACATTTTTAACAAGATTCAGAGTGCTTTCAACAGTAAAGACTTGAAAATATTATATTACTTAAACAGACAAGTCTTCAGTCTTCAATCTTGCTTTGAGGTACCATTTAAATTTAAGGATGGTTCCTTTCTCTTTAAGGATCATGAGGACATCATGAAATGGTCTGATCACTTCACAGATCTTTTTATAATCCCCCAGTTACTGGTGAAAATGTCATCAATAATCTGCCTCAAAAGGATATTGTCTTGCAATAATGGACTGTTCCACTACAGATGAAATAAAGAACAAAGATATTAATACTGGGAAAGCACCAGGTCTTGTATTCCCATTGAAGTCATTCTCCAAGGGAGTGACAGGCTTGTTGTAGTGATCCACCAATATCAGGCATCTGGTTTGGTGTTCCTGTCCGCTAAGATTGGGTTGGTGCCATTTTAATTTCATTATTTGAAGAAGAGGTATCCAAATCTGAGTGTGGAAATTACTGAGAAATAAACCTGCTTGAAGCGGTTCGTAAGGTTTTTGCAAAACTTTTACTGAACCAGCTAACAAAGTTGATATATCCTTCTGTCATCCACAGAGGGACATATCAGACACATCTCCATAGTGATATGAAAGCTCGTTTTAACAGTTCATCCTTAGAACCAATTTCTATTCATAACAGGATTAAACAAAGTGATACTTCAGCTCTGACACTTAAATACACATATATTTTGCTGTAACTGTTTTGCACAGTTTCAAGGACTGTAATATGAACATCTATAATTCATTTCAAGATTACAGGTAAGGTTTTTGATGTAAACACACTCCAACACAAAATTGAAGACTTTCCATGTTCTTGTTCATGAACTCCTTTATGTTCACAATATAGTTGTCGCTCACGCAGAAGACATGCAGGCTATAATGGATTTCTTCTCTTGAGCATGCACTGCTTCTGGACTCACCATCAGCCTGAAGAAGACAAAGATCATGTTCTCTCAGCTTCCAGGCGAGCCCTATATTGAACTTAACCTCTTCTTCCAGGGTACAAAATTGAATGTTGTTGTTGACTCTTTTTGTCTACTCTGGCAGTACTCTCTCTAGAGATGGGTTCCTTGATTCCGAAATTTGAGGATTGAAAAAGCCAGCAAAGCATTTGGAACGCTCAAAAATCAAGTGTGGTCTAACAGAGGTATTACCATCAAAACCAAGTTCAGCATCTATGAATCATGCATCTTCGCTCCTCTTTTATACTCTGCTCAGATGATATGTATGAGGGGGTACCCAAAAGAAACTAGAATTTTGCAATATTATTTTATTCACTTAGTTTTACATGTTTACACTTTTATCACCTTCAAAGTATTCTCCATTTGAAGCAATGTATCGGTCCAGAAGCGTTTTCTACTATTAGAAGCAATCCAGGAACTCTTCCAAAGCAATGCCTTTAAAAGCCTCCATCTTTTTTTTTACTTCACCTCTTCAAGATGATTGCTTTTGGTCTTCTGTGAGCAAGTGAGTAACAAACTTAGCTACAACTCTTTTCATTCGCAATTCCCCACTTTGTTGGCAGGAGCTCCAGAACACACCAGTCATATAAGCAAGTTCATCAATTGTTTGACAACATCCCTCAAAGATCAGTTCAAGAAATTTCATGATGGCTTCATTCGTTCAGTAGGTCAGCAGTCGTCTTGAACGAGGTTGGTCTTCAAGCAACAAGAGACCTTTCCTGAAGCATGAAAACCACTCGTAAACTTGCGTTTTGCTCATGGCAGCATCCTTGTAAGCTGTTTGAAGCATGACAACTGTTTTGCTCGCAGTTTAACCCAGCAGAAAAAAGAATTTCATGGAAACACTGTTCTTTCGTTTCAGCCATCGCAAAATTCGACAAACAGAGGAGAATCACTGTAAAACAAAGACACACTACGGTCGGCAGAATGATGCTTGAGGGTCGCATCAAGTGGCTTCTAACGACGGAAGTCTAAACTACAACGGGCTTGTCCCACAGAGAACGCTTCCGGTTACCCCCTTGTATATCATCATCACATCAAGCAAGGTTTTGGAAAGATTCCATCAAACTTGCCTTAAGAGGATCTTAAACATCTTCAGCGCATCTAGTATTAAAAAGCTCCTCATACATAACCAGATGCCTTACTAGGAATGCAGTATGACAAAGTACCTAAGCTGTTGTTTTTCGGGAAGTTGCAACATAGTAAACGTCCAAGGCATAAACCTAAGAAACGTTTTAGGGATTTCGTCAAATTTGGATCAAGGAGAATCGAACCATACATCTTGAAACAAGCACTTTGTAAACAAAGCTTAACATCAATCCCAGATATTTTTCTATCCGAAAATGTAACATCTGCAGTCGGGTTTGTTTGTCCAAAGCCACACTTGCTAGTCATATGAAATCTCACGGTGGCATTTATTTCTTGCAGAGATGGACTTCATCACAACTGTCTCCGACGAACAGGAACGTGAAACTCTGAGTAACAATTTTAAGATTTTTCAGCTTTAATAAAAGCATATTACTCTACCTTAGGTATTCGAGTACTATTTTTTCCACCTTGTTTTGCATTTATGTATTTAGTTGTGTGTATGTGTGTGTATATACTGTTGTGTCTGGGGAGAGTCATTCTCTTTTGGTGCCTTATAATTTAAGACACTCACCGGTGATAATTTCAGAAAAATAAAAAAGGGTCATCTTTCGGTACAATACCAATACCGAAAGATCGCCTTAGAAATTTTACTGGTAAGTGTATCAAATTATAAGGCACCAAAAGAGAATGACTCTCCCCAGACACAACAGAATATGCTTCAACACACGAACTCACATAAAGAACCTTGCAAACCAAATCCAAAAACGAAATATATATATATATATATATATATATATATATACACACACACTCAGGCGTATGAATGACTACATTATGTAATGTGTTCGTTCCCTTTTAAAACGGTGCGGTGACATTTATATTGAGGAAGATTTGATTACGATATCCACTAAATCCAAACATAAAGGCTTACATCCATAGATTACGATAAAGGCCGATATCCAAGAAATATAGTTAGATTATTCGCGAATAGTTATTAATAATAATAATTATTATTATTATTATTATTATTATTAATAATAAGTGTAATAGCGATATAACTTACATTCTCTTCTAGCTTGTGTTTCTTAACATCCATTGATTTCTTCATGTTACCGGTTTATATAGTCAGTATAAGTCGAGGGTAGAGTAGCGACACTACCGGAAGTAGATGTAGCTATAGTAATAGTAGAGGTAATAGGTAGTAGTAGCAGCAGCAATAAGTTGTAGACGTAGTAGTGGTAAGGGAGACAGTAGTGAGAAAGTAGTGAGAGTAACAGACATAGAGTGGCGGCAATAGTATCGGTAAACTTAATAAGAATAGTGCTTGTAGAATTTAATTGTAATTTAGTTGAGGTTTACATAAAAATAGAAAAAATCTTCAACTAGTAACTCTCGCCATTAGAGAGCCGTGAAGGGAGACAATAACACATGCGTATACACTAAAGGTTATTAAATAAGAAACGTCAAATCGAACCTTTATTAGGTTCCTATCTTTCAGCTACGACCCTACTTTGGTATCTTTCCAAAATTTTTCTTTTTTCTTTTTTGAAACAGTGGATCTCAAAGCTTATAAAACTATATAAAAAAAAAAGAATTTAAATATTGGATTGACCGCCCATCCTTCCGTTTTATTTTAGTCGATTGTGTGTGACACTTATTCTGAGATAACTTCATTTTGATGCCTTATCTTAGAATACGTTTTCGAAGAAGAGATGGTGATAATGTTGAAATTTTGTTTTATTATTGTTTTCTCTTTTTTAATAAGAAAAGAAACCCATATCTTTTTTAGCTAGTCAATAAGGATCTTCCTGATTTGACGGACACCACTTGTTTTCTTAACGAAGCACTTTCAAACTTGGGATATTGGTAGAATGTGTCATATAAAACAACTTTTTCTCTTAGCCTTCTTAACAAAAATTTGTACATCGCAAGTTATTTCATGTTAAAGTTGTCGTATTTCTGTAATTTCAACCAGTCACTGACGTCTATTCAGCTGAATACAGTTACTGCTGTTTTTGTAAACAATAATTTTTGCCAGTGTCAAGAGTGTTATTCCCTGTTTAATTTAAATTTCTCATGATCATTGTATAACAAAAAAGTGATCTAAGACATTACCTCGGGGCCGTATTCACGAGTAATGGGAAGCGGGAAACTGAATTGGTTGTGAGAATTGCTGTTGTCGGCATAGTAATGCGGCAGCTTCAGCATTCGATCACGATAAAAAGACGGGTTACTAAAAGAACCAGACTTGATGCCTTCGCTTTAGTTTCCGCGCCTATCTATACCTATGGTTATGAATGATCAAATGGGGTTCCTTTAAAGCAGGGGTTCTCAACAATTTTTTTTTATCAATGGACACCTTTGATTTCTATTTTATCCTGGTGGACCCTCATAGCCATTAAAAGCTAGTTTTATAGAAACTTCTTTCAAAATTCCTATTTTGTTTTTCACTCATTAACTTGTCTAGGTTGAACTATGTAAAGTGTCAGAGAAAGAAACCTAGCTAGTTTCATGCAATGCGTATTAATACATACATTTACAGCAAAATTTATTCAGGGGCCCTTAAAGTACTATTGTAGATCCCTTTTTCATGTTAGATAAGGAATATCAATCAGCGTATTGTCATCCATTGATCTATCCATCTTCCCGTCCATTATTTCGGAGGTACCTTCTCAGTGAGGTCCTATCAAAAGCAACCGTCAGAAGCACTTTTCGGTTGAATTCCTAAGCGTGATCAACTGAGACAATGGTTATTATTAAACTATCTCATTCATGGTCTACCACTAGGTCTCCAGTTGGCTGGCTCAGCTTGAAGAATTCATCTTATGAGTCTTTCCTACGCCATTAAAATCGTACGACTGTAGTACCGTAGCTGTGACATCTCAATGCAAGAAGTAACGATTCGACCTCTAGAGAATCCTTGGTTTCCGAGCTACACATAGAGATCTTTTAAATCAGTGGTCCTCAAACGGGGTCCAAACAAGATTTTGGGGGATCCACACAACAAATTAGTAAATTGTGCCAAATATTAAAATTTTCGATAAATGCTGGCAGCCAAACAGAAAGGATCCTGAAGTTGGAAGGTACTGTAGCAATACCTAGGATTCGAACCCTATTCGCTTAGTTTTCAGGCTACTACAATTGAAACATGCAATTATCACGTTTATGTTCTATTTATCGATCAATCAACGTGTGGAAAATCACACCACAAAGAACAAAAGTAAATGTCCTTGAGATTCGTGCGCTTTTTTCATGTGATAAGCAGTATCCGTGAAGATCTAAGTGCTGAGGTTCGAGACCACCACAGAGAACAGACATCTCACTTTTTGCCAAGCAAGCCAGATCAATCGCAGAAGTTAAGACACTCGCCAGAGAGCAATACATAATTCTCGGTACCTGCGAAACCTCGTTATGAAGTATAACTTGTCTCTAATGCACTTCTCTATGCCAGCTCTATAAACTTAATTTCCTTACCTCTCACTATACAAAGCCTTGAGTAGATTCGGTTAAACTCATCTCGATGTCTTTTGCTCCAAGGTTTGGCTGAGCAAACAGTTAACGATGCGTAATTTCACTTCTCGTCACAAGCAAGCCAGAAATGAGAGTAGATTCGAATAAACTCACATCTCGAGTTTCCTTCAAGACCAATTCGTTCCTGTCTCTAGAGTAAACTCTTAATGACTAGAATTTAGACACTATAAAAGTCGCTCCCGATATCTTAAGTCTTTCTGCAGTGAATATCTGAAAATTCATGTATATATACGTTCAGCCTTTTCTTAAGTAAATATATTATAAAATGTTCGGGAGTTTTGTTCCTGTTTACAGCACATGCAACCGGCTTAATCTGCAAGAAGGCACGAGCTACTTACGCTGATTTGCTGCAGCAGACGCCATGCTCTTGTACGGACGAGGTATCGGGCGAGCCGTTTTAAGCTAGTTGGGTCTAGTTCGAGAATTTTAAAAAGAGGACCAGCATTCACTATCTTGTTGGGCATGGTGAGGCAGCGAGAGCAAATATGAAGGCAGTTGAAGATTACCTCAAAACTTTTGTCGGAATTGTAGCAGCCGAAAGATACATCCCTCAGCAAGTCTTCAACTGTGACGAGACAGTCCAAATAGGACTTATAAAGCAGCAGAGAAGAAGCGGATGCCAGTCAACAAACCCATGAAAGATAGGTTAACCTCCGCACTGTGCGCCAATGCGAGCGGCGACTTCAAGATTAAGCCGTCGCTTGTTTATCGTTCAGAAAACCCCAGAGCCTTTAAGTCACATAAGATTCTGAAAAAAAAAAATGCAGGTTATGTGGAGGGTAAATACAAGGGCATGGGTCACCTAGCAGTTCTTTGTGGAGTGAGTGAATTTGGTCTTTGGTCCTGATATTAAGAAATATCTCCAGGAAAATAACCAACCTCTGCAAGCCCTTCTTGTCCTGGATGCACCTGCTTACCTACCTAACCTCGAAGATGACATCTTTGAAGGGTTCAAGTTTATAAAGGTTCCCTACCTCCCACCCAACACCACCCCTATCCTGCGAGTAATTTGAGTTACGAGCTCCGTCACGGAACGAATTAAACTCGTAAGTCAAGGTACCACTGTATGTGCGTGTGTGTGTGTGTGTGTGTGTGTGTGCATGTATGTATGTATGTATGTATGTATGTATGTATACGTGTGCGCGCGTGCACACACCAGTTTTTCTTTTCTTATTGAATTCCAATATGATCGTAATCTACACCATCTGGAAAGTATTTGACAAAAATATAAATTTTTCTGAGAGTTATGAGGAAATAAAACCAGGAGTTGAAGGAGGCACACTAGTGTAGGTATACCCGTAGTAGCAATCTCGTCGTATATGCGTTTCTGCGTATATTTCATTTTTCAGGGTTCGATAAACTAAAGTAGCAGTTAAGGTTAAGTTTTCCTATAAAGCATTCTGAATATGAATGTAAAAGACGAGAAAGGGTAAGGCTAAATACCCTATCATCAACCAAACCCAAATTTGTGACCTTGTGTCAATGTTAAAATATAAATATCTATACCGGAAGTAAACAAACCGGAAGTAAACAAACCGGAAGTTGATATATGTTGCTAAAGAACATAGGTTTGTGGTTGATAACGTTTGCACACATTGGAACAACATACCATCAAAAGTCAAAAGATGAACTATCATTTGACGACGACGACTCAAAGAGGTTAACTTTACGTTCTCTCTGATGTTTCAGTTAGTCTTTGTTTAATTATTAATGAAGTTAGCCATGCTGTCAAGCAAAACACCTTTCCTCATCCAGAAACCGGCTCATTTATATCGGAAACTTCTAAGGGACATTAAGAAACTTCCCAAAGAAAGTCAATCACATTATAAACATCATGTAAGACAGGTATGTGGTTGAGGTATGTTATGTTCTTTGAACACACATCTCTAATTAAATAATCAACTATAAACGATGTTTACAGTCGATTATTTACGTTCTGAGTTCAAATGTCGCCGAGGTCGACCCTCATCCTTTCAGGATCGATGATCTAATTACTAATTGAGTACTGAAGTCAATGTAATCGACTACACCCCTTTCCCAAAATTTCAGATTTTGTGCCTATGTGGTTTTGTGGGATTTCTATGAGCAACTCTTGGGAGTCTCCTTCTTTTGGGGAATTTTCCAGTTAGAATTTATATTATCGCTTTTACTATTTGCACGCATCTATTTATATAACTCTTTATTGTATTGTTCTGGATCGTTTCCGATGTTTTTTTTTATGACCTAGTAAGTGGTAGATAAAGAAAGCTTTATCATTAAGGCGGCGAGCTGGCAGAATCGTTAGCACGCCGGGCAAAAGGCTTAGCAGCATTTCGTTCGTTCTCAAGTTCTGAGTTCAAATTCCGCCGAGGTCGACCTTGTCTTTCATCCTTTCGGGGTCGATGAAATAAGTACCAGTGATGCACTTGGATCGATGAAATCACTAGTCCCCATCCCCTAACGTTTCAGGCCTTGTACCTATAGTAGAAAAAATTATTATTATTGGCGGAATTCTGCCATACCATAAAAGCCCCTTATCACTTTTTTTTTCTGGTGGTGGTGGGGAATTTTTACAAAATTTTTGCGAATTTGTGTTCTACATATTGAAATTCATACGATTATGCAAAAACAAATTTAAAATAAAATTCCAATTCCCTTTTTATCCTCCTCCCATAAATCCTAAAATTTTCACTGTTTTTCGATTTTTTTAAAAATCACAGTTTTAAAATATGGACGGTCAGAATATGCAATTTGTTTCTGCTTATAATTTCAAAATAATTTTTGAAATCGAAATTCAAAATATGTAAAAAAAAAAAAAAATTGTGCATATAGGCGTAGGAGTAGCTGTGTGGTAAGTAGCTTGCTTACCAACCACATGGTTCTGGGTTCAGTCCCACTGCGTGGCACATTGGGCAAGTGTCTTCTACTATAGCCTTGGACTAACGAAAGCCTTGTGAGTGGATTTGGTAGATGGAAACTGAAAGGAGCCCATCGTATATATATATATATATATATATATGTGTGTGTGTATGTATATGTTTGTGTGTCTGTGTTTGTCCCCACAATATCGCTTGACAACTGATGCTGGTGTGCTTACGTCCTCTCGACAAAAGAGACTGATAGAATAAGTCCTGGGGTCAATTTGCTCGACTAAAGGCGGTGCTCCAGCATGGTCACAGTCACATGACTGAAGCATGTAAAAGAGTAAAAGAATATACACAATCTATTATCTATTCTGAATTGAAGCACACTATATAGTCAGTCATAAGTTACAGTTATTTTCAAAAAAGTCCTGCATATGAGATGGTATCAAAAGGTTCCCGGACAAGTTACGTTTAATAAAAGATAACTTATTTACTTACGTTTTACCATCATCTCCTTTGAAATAGTTACCTTGCACAGCAATACACTGGTCCCAGCATTCCTACCACTTCTGGAATCCAGCCTGGAAGTCCTTTCCCATAAGCAAGTTGAGGACCTTCTGTGATTCGCTCTTGATCTTGACAACAATGTTAAAACTGACCTTTGAGCTGTATTTTCATCTTGGAGAAGAGATGGAAGTTTGAAGGTGCTAAATCTGGTGAATAGGACATGTGCAGAAGCAATACCATTTTGTTTTTGGTGAGAAACTCATGAGTGAGGAGGGCTTGGTGACAGGATGCATTGTCGTCATGAAGAATTCACTGTGGATGCAACTATGTGCTGCCATCTGTTGGTATGCTACAGAACTAGTCTGAGAACTTCTTGATACCACCTCATTTTTGTGTTCAACACACTGGGCCTTAGAAAATTACTATTTGTAAATCTCACGTGAGATATTCAGTAACAGTACTTTGTAGTAAAGATTGTTTGCCAACATAACATGTTTGAAAAAAAAATTTTTTTAATATAAGGGCACAAATCATGTTGTATAGCCAGTTAGAGACGATGTCTCCTGGGGCTAAATTGCAGCAACATTCGTCCTAAACCAGGACTACCATGTTATGTTGGCAAACAATCTTTTCTACACACTAGGCCTTGTACGGTTACGCAAAAAAAAAAGAAGAAATTGTTTTGATTAGAATTTTCTCACCCCCTATCACCCTACAAATCCTTACAGATGATCGAATTGAGTGTTTTCTGAGAATGTGCACTTTCAAATGTTCCTCAAAATTACATGTATTAGATGTAAAATGTCTGGCAAGTTCCGTTGAACTGCTGCTATTATGCTTAATGTCATGCCCCCACACCTATTGAACCTTTTATTTAATTGTTCTGTTGTGCAACCAACATAAATCAAGTGGTGCTTTTTGCTGCGTACACCAAATTTGAATCTTTATATGTCCCACCTTCTTTATAAATCTTAACATTTCTGTTGTGGTTTGTTGCTGGACAATGAACAGGGCTTACTTCCCTTGCGGCAGTTTTTCTAGATGCATCCTTCAGAAACTCCAATTTTCTTCGGCTTAGAGGTAGTGGTTAATAGTTTTATTATATTTTTATTGTATCTAAAGTCTACAATAAGCAGATAAGGGAATATTTACATTATTTACATTTGACGGATATTTGTCCTCATCTTGGGGAAATTTCGAACCTAGGTTCTCATTCCTAAGGTATTTTTGGATGTTGTTGTTATTATTATTATTATTATTATTATTATTATTATTCAGGTCACTACCTGGAATCGAACTCGGAATCTTGGGGTTAGTAGCCTGCGCTCTTAACCACTACGCCATATGCCCATGGGCATATTTGAGGACAAATATCTGTCAATTGTAAATAATGTAAATAGTGTACATAATTCCTCATCTCTTAAATATAGAACTATTAAGAGAATATTTGTTTGAAACAAAGATATTTTTCTGAAAGATGCTGGTAATTCTCATGCAAAACTTTTGAAATGCCCGCAAAATTTTATTACCACTTAGTCACTAAAAGAATTTGATCACAAATTTTATTTTGGTTTCTAAAATTGTGTGAAACTTTGACTTTCCTTCCTGATTTCAGCTATGTCATTTGTGATTTCTTTTAATCATGATTCACTGTAACCACATTTGACATAATGGCATACAAAAGCATTTGCATGTTTCCAATAATCGCCTATGTCTTTTAAATCCATTTTATCTTCAAAAATTGGGATTTTGAATTGTATGATGTGGATGATCAGAATGGTGGTGGAGGTAAATGTTGGGTGATGTGGTCTTTCAAAATAACTCTGTCACTATTCTGTCTTCTGAAAACTTAACTTTTGTGTCCAAAAACACAACACTAGATTTTGGAAAACTAGATGTGAATTTTATATTGGACTTAAAGCCACAGCTTTCTTGTGTAACAGTTACTGAACTGCAAGAAGTAAAACTAAACTGTTCTGTAACACTTCCCAGACAAAAAGGACACCATCTATGAACAGTAACCAGAGTATTGGTTCATGACTGTGCAGGGATTTGAATGTCTCCATTAACTGTACAATTCTATATTTAAGAGATAAGGAATTATGTACATTATTTACATTTGACAGATATTTGTCCTCATCTGTAACTAGGTCTAAAAAATAACAATTATCACCCTAGATTCTTTGAGAAAGAAAACAAAAGTTATCAGAACCGCTTCAGTGGGCTAAAGTTATTAACTCTTTAGTATTCAGATTACTCCATCAAATGTAATGCTTATTTATTCACATTGTTTTAAATTAATGATATATTAGAAAATCACTATTTTCTAATTTATAAATCAGTGACTAGAGCTGAGTGGGGGTGCTAGATTCCCTTGTTTCGAAAATATAAGGACATAGATGGTGTCATAGCCAGCTGGAGACGATTCTCCTGGGGCTAAATTACAGCTACATTTGTCCTAAACCAGGACTGTCATGTTATGTTGGCAAACAATCTTTACTACAAAGTACTGTTGCTGAATATCTCTTGTTGTGAGATTTAAAAATAGTAATTTTCTAATTTATAGATCAATGACTAGTTGTCACTTTGAAAACTATATATTTAAAACGGGAATTTGGCAGCGCCACCTCTAGCCAAACAATTTCTCCTCTGTTACACGTCAATTTTTTCATTTGCTACCCAACATTATGTGTGTTTGTTTCAGTCTGTGTTTTTTTTGTTATTGTGTGATATGTTACGTATATTTGAACTGTTGTCGTTTGACAAACAGTAATTTTCACCCTACGGGGCTGAAAGTTTCTGAATACTGTTTTTTTTTGTGAACTGTTATTATTAACATTTACGGGTGATTTTTGAAAAAATTTTTTCTTGTCATTTGTCATTTGTGACAAGTGTCTAACATGGATTTTGACCTCACGTCGAACCAAGGTTTTCCTGAGATGGGAGAAGGTAAAAACAATGAAAAATTCAAGGATACCCAGGAAAAAACAAAGTTTTTCGGCCGCCGTGGGTGGAAATTTCGTTGAACTGGAAGTAGCCATGAACAAGCTCTTCCAGTTCAGAAGTTTAATCGAGAAAAGTGGTGAGGAAACTAAGTTAGTACCACCCCCTGAAACTGTTCAGGCTATACAAGAAAAAATGTCTTCTATGCTTGATGACTGTAAGCAACTGGAAGGAATGAATGTTCACTCAAGCACAATGAGACCTGTACTACTTGTTAATTGATGTGGTCCAATTCTACTCCATGACAACACTTGACTTCACATTTCCAGGATGACATTGCAGAAGCTCACACAAGACCTTGCCACATCTTCCATATTCTCCTGATCTTTCATCCACCAGCCACCACTTTAACAAGTATCTAGACACTTATTTAAGGCAAAAATCCTTCCGTTCCAAAACTGCGGTTGAAACTGAATTCAAGGATTTCTTGGCATCATAATCTTTGGATTTTTATTGAAGAGGCATAAATGAACTTGTTAATTGATGGAAGAAAGGCATAGCTGCTCAGAGATCATATTTTCAGTAATTAAACCTTTGTATAGTTCAGTTTTTCAAGAATATAGGTTTATTTAAAAAATTGGTCATTATTTTCTGAACGACCTAATAACTGGCTGACCTCTTTGGAATATAAACACATAATATATATGAAGTATGACTAATAGAATGAGCAGTAAGCAAATGATGGAAAGCTTCTGTAACTCATTTGTATTTGAATAATTTCATTATTATTTTTTTTTTCTAATGTTCACTTTTCCATGCTTGCTTGAGACAGATTTTCTATGGCTTGATGCTTTTCCTGTTGCAAAACCACTTGTTTCCAGGCAAGGTAATATTTCCCCATGACTGGACAAGGTTTCATAAAAGACTGGAAACAAATGACAGTGACACCCACATCTATCATGTGATGTCAAGATGAGGACACACACACAAGATGTTCTTTTCAGTTTCCATCTACCAGATCCTCTTACAAGGATTTGATCAACCTGGGGCTATAGTAGAAGACTCTTGCACAAGGTGCCATGCAGTGGGACTGAACATGGTTGGGAAGCAAACACCTTAACCCTATGGACTTATATTAAGTTTTGCACTATTTAGTTTAATGTGTAGAAACTTTTTTTTGTCGGCACTCCGTCGCTTACGACATCGAGGGTTCCAGTTGATCCTATCAACGGAACAGCCTGCTCATGAAATTAACGTGCAAGTGGCTGAGCACTCCACAGACAAGTGTACCCTTAACGTAGTTCTCAGGGATATTCAGTGTGACACAGTGTGACAAGGCTGACCCTTTGAATTACAGGCACAACAGAAACAGGAAGTAAGAGTGAGAGAAAGTTGTGGTGGAAGAGTACAGCAGGGTTCGCCACCATCCCCTGCCGGAACCTCGTGGAGCTTTAGGTGTTTTCGCTCAATAAACATTCACAATGCCCGGTCTGGGAATCGAAACCACGATCCTATGACCACGAGTCCGCTGCCCTAACCACTGGGCCATTGCGTCTCCACTGTGTAGAAACTATAAAGGAAACATTGTTGATGTAATGTTAAATTTTTTTCTTACACAGGTGATTTGAAAATATTAGCATGTCGATTCTGATTCTTTTCCATCTATGCAGGGATTCAACAGCCATGCAGATGAAACTGATCCTAGCCGAATAAGTCAAATAATGTCCAGAGCACTTGATGATATGGATTGGCTAATTAAAAAGGTATTTATGTTATAATTGCAAATTCAGATATTGCAACATTACTACCATCGTGAAGTATATTTGCCACTTAAATGTGGCTAACCCTTAAGAGTTGATGCTACTGTAGCTTGTAGCCCCAGGAAGACACCTCCTCCAGCTGGCTATTGACACACTATCTGTGCCCTATCAGTATTTGCAGAAAGTGTGTCAATAGCCAGCTGGAGGAGGTGTCTTCCTGGGGCTACAAGCTACAGTAGCATCAACTCTTAAGGGTTAGCCACATTTAAGTGGCAAATGTACTTCACGATGTCGTGCAGCTACTGTTTATACCTGGCTCAGAGATTTATTATTGATTACTATCATCATTATTGTTTTTCTGTTTATTTGTTAAACCAGTCTATAGTACAGATGCTGTATGGTAGGTAGACCTATGCAACTGATGTCTTCATCTCACATTTAAAGCTCATTCATTTTAATTATTTCTGAAGTCTACCAAGGTTAATCTCTTCTGCATCATTCACAATACATCCTGGTGCGATTATCATCTGTTTGTTGTTTTCTCAACTCTGTTGTGGTAACTCTTTCTGTTCATTTGCTTTCAATGTGTGTGTGTGTGTTTTGTCTCCTTGGCCGAGAGTTGCAAGCAAGGGACACCATTATGTGAGCAATGTCATTCACTTTCAGTCTCCTGTGAAAGCATACACAACCACAGAAAAATATTTTGCTTGAAAATAGGTGAGAGTTGATTGCAGGAAGAGCATCTGGCCATAGAAAACCTGTTTCAATGAATCCTATTCTATGCAAGTATAAAAAAAAATTAACTTGAAAACAATATATACTGGTTTGTGTGGGGGTGTAAGCTAACATACTTATGTAGTAGGCCAAGAAAAAAAAATTCAACTTAATGGAAGTTACACACATAAAGAAAAAAAGTTGTTTTGGCATTAATGTCAATTTTGTGGGAAGGGAAACCCTGAGAGACAAATTCATTAAATATTAACTATATGGCAACTAATGAAGAACGAGTCTGATGTTTGATAAAAAACACTGATAACTCTGGGTGTGTTTCTGTTTTAATTATAATAACTCGTTAGTGAAACATTCTTACATGTATCCGTAGCAGTCAGTTGACAGAGGTATTAGAGCATCGGAAAGATTGCTTTGCAGTTACCATTCCTGCTATTTGCTGTTTGAATTCAAACACAGCCAGGGCCAACTTTGCCTTTTAGGTGTAGATGTGGGTGTGTAGGTAAGAAACTTGCTTCCCAACCTTGTGCTCTTGGATTCAGTATGTAATGCGCGGCACCTTGGACAAATGTCTTCTACTATAGCACCAGGCCAACGAAAACCTTATGAGTTTATTTGGTAGATGGAAATTGAAAGAAGCCCATCATATGTGTACATCATCATCATTATTATCTTTTAATGTCCGTTCTTCAAGCTTGTATGCATTGGATGGCTTGATTGGAGCTGGCAAGCCAGAGGACTGCACCAGGCTCCAGTTGTCTATACACGTATATGTCTGTGTATGTATCTGTGTGTTGTGTTTGCTTCCACCCTTGTTTGACAACTGGTGTTGGTTTGTTTACATTCCTGTAACTTGGAGGTTTGGCAAAAGGTTCTCATAGAATAAGTACCAGGCTTACAAGAGTTGATTTGTTTGACTAAATCCTTCAAGGCAGTGCCCCAGCATGGCCATCGTCCAATAAAAGAGAAAAGATACTTACCAGATGTTAGAATGATTGAGATTCATCATTTAAAGTCTGCCTTCCATGCTGGCATGGCTTGGACAGTTTAACAGGAGCTGGCCAAGCAGGAGCCTGCACCAAGCTTCACTGTCTGTTTTGGTATGGTTTTTATGGCTGGATGCCCTTCCTAACACCAACCACTTCACAGAGTGGGCTGAGTGCTTTTTATGTGAGGTCAGTTTTGGCATGGTTTTTACAGCTGGATGCCCTTCCAAATGCCAACCACTTCACAGTTTGGACTGGATGCTTTTTATGTGGCACCAGCACCAGCAGGGTCTCCAAGTAACTTTGCAAGACAAAAATTCTTTGAGAGAGGAGGAAGCATTGGAGGAGGGCATCTTGTGTCAGATGATGAAAGGTTAGTGTGTGACAGAGAGACAGAAACAGGTGTGCTGATGTAAAGGAAATACTTGGTTACCTACACAGAGGGAAAATCAAGAGAAGCGGAGAGAGAGAGAGAGAGAGAGAGTTATCAAGAAGGAGGGCAGAAACAGATGTGTTGCTGTAGGAGAGATACATGGTTACTCAGCCAGAGAGAAGAATAAGGGAAAGAGAGAGTGGGGAAACAGCAAAAGTGCGAGAGAGCAGGAGAGAGACGATGATGAAGTGCCAGGGTATTATATACCCTGGCACTTCACCATCGTCTCTCAAAGATCAGAGCATAGATTGGGATGGTAGAGTAAGGAGGAGAGAGATGAATTGTGGCAATTGCCAGGTCATGGCCTCAAGGTACGGAGGTCATAATATACATGGCCAAGTATTCCCAAGGCGTGAGTAGGGATGGGGTTTGCAGTGATTGTGAAAACTTGGGTATAAAGATGGGGTGGGGGAAAGCAGTGAGCAGGGCAGGAGAGTGTGAGACAATAATAATGAAGAGGAAAAGTGAGGAAGAGAAAGATACAGTTTAGAAGAGGAGATGCTTCTAGCATTCAGTTTTGCTGACATGGGTGGGCCTTCTTTAGAACCTCATATTGCCAGTCATCTTGGTCCATTGTCATTTCTTCCGTGAGCCCTAATATCCTGAGATTAATACTCACCACTTCATCCCAGGTCTTCCTGGGTCTCCCTCTTCCACAGGTACCATTCACTTTCAGTGACAGGCACTCCTGTATACAGCTGTCTTTACTCTTATGTATCACATGTCCAAACCAATGCATTCTCCTCTCCT
The DNA here is from genome assembly GCF_046866305.1 of Octopus bimaculoides. Taxonomy (NCBI): domain Eukaryota; kingdom Metazoa; phylum Mollusca; class Cephalopoda; order Octopoda; family Octopodidae; genus Octopus; species Octopus bimaculoides. Next base: position 51,842,973 of record NC_142944.1, read on the forward strand.
GCTTACCATATTTTATTCCTCTTAGGCCCAACTTTTCTCTCAACACAGTTGCACTTGGTCATTCATGCACACTGTTGTTGCACATCCAATGTAATATACTACTTTCATTCTTCTACAGTCCACGCATGTCCTCTGCATTCAGAACCCATGTCTCCCTACCATGGAATATAGCCATTTGTGTAACAGCATCATACAATTTACCTTTCACTCTGAGAGAGAGTCCTTTTGTTGCAAACAGAGGTAGTAACTCTCTGAATTTCCTCCAGCCTATTCTAGAAATAATACTTTCAGAGTATCCATCACCGTTACTAATTTGGTCACTTAAGTAGCAAAAACTAACTACTGCTTTAAGAGCGCCTTCTGGGAATTTGGGAGAGTCTAAGTCCCACGTGCTTTTAGTGCTTATTGAAAGCAACCTTATCTGTTAAGAGATGCAGTGGAATTACAGGTAAATTATGTGTCCATGACTTACACTGGATGCAGTGAATGGAGTTACTTCCCACTATTTTCCTACATATTGAGCAGGGTCATTTACCTGACAAAAAGAGAGTCTTATCTGCTTTCTTGTTAACAGCAACTTTAGTCTTTGCCTGCTTAACTTTAAAGCCCTTTGATTCCAGGTTTTGCTTGCATACCTAGAACTTCTCCAGTTCTGCAATAAGAGTGAGGTTATCAGCATATAGCAGTTCTCATGTGCATCCAGTTTTGAATTCCTCTGTTATGACCTGGAGGATTATGGTGAATAAGAATTGATCCCTAGTGAATCCCAACTTGCATGTGACATTCATCATTGTATTCAAGGCTGACTCTCACCTTATTGACAGCACTGCTATACATGGCTTGTATGGCTCTAATGAATCACTGATTATTATCATTATTATGGGTAGTGAATTAGCTGAATCGTTAGAGCATCAGACTAAATGCTTTGTGGTATTTCTTCCAGCTGTTTACATTTTCACTTTGAATCCTGCTGTGGTTGGTCAAATCAATCGACATTTCAGTGAGGTTGATAAAATACAGTACCAATCAAGTGGGGTGTTGATGCAATCAACTAAGACCCACCTCTCAAAACGTCTAGCTTTGTGCCTAAATCAGAAACCACCATTATCATCATCATTATTATTAAAGTGGTGCAGTGGCAGAATCATTAGCACACCAGGCAAAATGCTTATTGGCATTTTGTCTGTCTTTACGTTCTGAGTTCAAATCCTGCCAAGGTCAACTTGCCTGTCATCCTCTTGTGGGTTGATAAATTAAGTACCAATGAAACACTGGGGTTGATGTAATTGACTTACTCTCCCAAAATTTCAGGCCTATAGTAGAAAGCATTATCATCATCGATAATTTGATGAGCTGGCAGAATCGTTAGCATGCCAGGCAAAAATTCGTAATGACATTTTGTCTGTCTTTATGTTCCGAGTTGTAATTTTGCCAAGGTTGACTTTGCCCCTTATCCTTTTAGGGGTCAAAATTTGTACTAGTTGAATTGTAATCGATTTACTTCCTTTCTGCAAAATTGCTGGCCTTGTGCTAAAATTTGAAGTCATTAATGTGGCAAGTTGGCAGAATTGTTAGCATGCCAGGCAAAATGCTTAGCAGTATTTCGCCTGTCTTTATGTTCTGGGTTCAAATTCTGCTGAGGTCGACTTTGCCTTTCAACTTTTTGGAGTTGATGAAATAAGCACCATTTGACTACTGGGGTTGATTTAATCAACTAACCCCTCCCCCAAAAATTTCAGGTCTTGTGCCTATAATAGGATTACTATTATCATCATTATCATCGTTAATATAATTTTTATCGTTACAGTACAGCAAATAACATGAACACTGAGAGACACTGAAATGAAGCTGATTAAATGTTTAAACCCAAGATCATCTCTGGTCAAGCAAACCTTTTCATGAACATTTATAAGAAATGGTGTTATAAATATTGTAAATTTAATTTATTAACATTAAAAAAAAAAATCTTAATTTTTATTCAGATGAAATAAAAATTCTTTAATCAAAATTTGCATCTTTCATTCAGTTAAAATCTTTTTTTTAACCATTGAGCAAGTATTTATGCTCTTCATCATTATCATTAGTGTTTTACATTTGTTTTCTATAATGGCTTTGTATTGGATGGATCTGTCCCCATACATTGTCATGTGATTTGTTAAAATCCAACAACGAAGACAACTAATCTGTGATGTGCATTTCTTTTTGTTTTCTCTCATATAAGAAGGTAAGATATATATTACTTTGATGCTCTTATAAAGAGTATTATATATATATATATATATATATATATATATATATATGATGGTCGTCCACTCGTGACCGAGGAAGACCATTGCCGACCTTCAGGAACATTGTGTGCTCTAGGACTAACTTATATTTTGCATTTGCGGCTCCGTTGGTGGCTAATGAGCCCTGCTCTTGACAAGCATACACGACTGCAAACATTGCAGACCAGCATGTATATATAAGAGCATTAAACTAATATAATTAATCTTTTGAAGATGGTCACTGCTTTCCAAGGTGCTTTCATTACTAAAGGAAATTTCAGAACGGTTTTTAGTGCAAATCTGAGAGTTGTTTTGGGACTTGTTTTGCACAAAAAAAAAAGAAAGAAAGAAAGAAAAACGAAGTCTGATCTCAATCTAAACCATGACTTGTTGGCAACTTCATCCATAACCAACCATCTAATTAGCAGAACTACATCATGGATTTCAATGTTATCTTCAACACAACACAGTCGTATCAAAGCACCAATTAGAAGCAGCAGATAATTCTGTCTCACGTCCGAGTCTACCTAGTTCTAACACTGAAATCCTTAATCACTAGCCTATGTTAGTTGGTACAGTCTTCTTCAAGATTTCCTGATGAATATAGTCTGTCTGGCATGGAGGCGCAATGGCCCAGTGGTTAGGGCAGCGGATGCGCAGTCGTAGGATCGCAGTTTTGATTCCCAGACCGGGCGTTGTGAGTGTTTATTGAGCAAAAACACCTAAAGCTCCACGAGGCTCCGGCAGGGGCTGGTGGCGAACCCTGCTGTACTCTTTCACCACAACTTTCTCTCACTCTTACTTCCTGTTTCTGTTGTGCCTGTAATTCAAAGGGTCAGCCTTGTCACACTGAATATCCCCGAGAACTACGTTAAGGGTACATGTGTCTGTGGAGTGCTCAGCCACTTGCACGTTAATTTCACGAGCAGGCTGTTCCTTTGATTGGATCAACTGGAACCCTTGACGTCGTAAGTGACGGAGTGCCAACAACAACAATAGTCTGTCTGGCAAATGTGTCTGCCAAGTTAGTGAGTAACCAAGTAGTTGGTCAGTTTCCTAAATGCTTGCATCACAGAACTTTTGAAGCCTTCATCTCAATCTTTGTATCATACTCTTCACATGGAAGCCCTCATGGCATTATCCAAGACCTTCATTAATCCTTTTGATACCCATCTGCCTGACACTACTTCTGGTTCTATGATACAAACTTAATTTTTAAAGTGATCCAAATTAAAACCTATCAACATTTTATGTCAAATTAAATTCCAGATTAACAGTTATTTTGCTAAATTCTTCATTTTCTAAGTCAGCTGAAGGGTTAAAGTAGTGAGATCACTTTCCAGAATGTTTTAAAGAGCAGTTCTGTTTATCTACTTGGCCATGGTGCAATATACCAAGATAAATGCATTATATTGTTGATTACTAGTACAGACTTAACTATTCTATCACACACCAACTAATAATACCTTATGTGTTGATTTTTCTGCTATTAACATTGGCTACCATACAACTTCATTGTTATAACTCTAAAGACTGTACTTTTGTTGTTTGACTGGATGTAATTCTGAACACAAATCTCTTCATCTCATTTCAGTATCTCCCTAATTTTTGATTAACTTTCCATCATTTTGAATTTGTTGTGGATACTGAAGTTACAGTGCACAGCAAGACAAAGAGATGGGAGAATAGCAGAGGTAGCTCATATTTAGGAGTGAGGAAGGACATTTTAGACCAAAGTAATTGGAAATTATGGTCACTGACAGATGTAGGGAAATGGAGTGGAATCAGTTTTCATGCTGACATAGTTTTCAAAGTAAAACTGAAATAGAGAGAGAGTGACCTTGTGGACAATTGATAAAAAGATGAGAGACTTGTATCTTAGAAGTAGTGTGTATTAAGAGGAAAAGGGTTAGGCACAAGTCAAATGTTTGTAAAAAAAAAAAAAAATTTTAGGCACAGGAGTGGCTGTGTGGTAAGTAGCTTGCTTACCAACCACATGGTTCCAGGTTCATTCCCACTGCGTGGCATCTTGGGCAAATGTCTTCTACTATAGCCTCGAACCAACCAAAGCCTTCTGAGTGGATTTGGTAGACGGAAACTGAAAGAAGCCCGTCGTATATATGTATATATATATATGTGTGTGTGTGTGTTTGTCCCCCTAGCATTGCTTGATAACCGATGCTGGTGTGTTTATGTCCCCGTAACTTAGCAGTTCGGCAAAAGAGACCAATAGAATAAGTACTAGGCTTACAAAGAATAAGTCCTGGGGTCGATTTGCTTGACTAAAGGCGGTGCTCCAGCATGACCGCAGTCAAATGACTGAAACCAGTAAAAGAGTAAATTTAACTTTTCTTTGTTATTTTCATGAGCTATGTGTTTAAATTTGACTGTGGGAAGAGCTAGCTGGATCTGTGTTTAAATACTTTGATCTCTTGTCTAAATGGATGGTAGTAACCATAGGCAGACTTGAAATTTGTGTGTTTGCTGGGTAGCTTCCAATGCTTAGTCATTGTCCTATCTGGCATATGCCGAGAAATAATATTTCTACCCTTTAACAAAAAATTGTACTACATGAAGTGTAGCAAGAATTAGCACTGCAAGAAAGTGAACACTTATGTCAAAAGCCCAAGAAGTAGTAAACCGGTGGTGGCATATGAAATGAGACAATTGGGCATAGCTGTTCAGATGCTGGTAATTTGGCAGGGCTAACTGGACACTGAACCCGGTTTGATGACAGTACCTTTTGGTGTTGGAGGAAAACAGATACACATGCAGAAATATACACATACAGAGGGAGTGAAAGAGGAATATTGCAATTTATTAATTGAACAAAATTTGGCTCAAACACCTTCCCTTTTCTTATATACAAAGAAATATGCTCATACATAAACAGAAAGATGGAAAACATTAAAGTGAGAAAAACATTAACACATCTGATGTCATGCTGAATCAGCAACACCGGATAGGCAGCACCAAAATATCTCATCCCTAGTAGTATGTTAGGCTTCCTTGCTTACTGACAAAGAAAAATGATTTTTTAAGTATAGCATCAGCACTAGAACGGCTTTGGCTTTCCTACAGGATTGGCGAGAACTTCTTTCATCATAGGACTGCTGGATTAGGAATACCTTTGGACTAAATAACAATTTAATGGTCAAGATACAACAAATATGAAAAGAAAAAACAAATGAGACTGAATCAATGTTTTCTTTTTGAATAAAAATATAATTTATTGTTACAAATACAAAATTTTAGGTATAGAGGCCTTTGTTAATAGTGAAAAATTCTTGTAAAGTTCACTTTTTATGGGCCAAGTTGTTTTGATTTTAAAAATAGACACCAAATAAAAGAAAATATTTTAAAGAAAGATATAAAAAAAATAAAAAATTTACATTTCAATATACAACAAATATACAAAAAAAAAAAAAAAAAAAAAATGAAATCTGAAATTAGAAGCACAATAGCTGTGAAGTTAAGGTGCTAGATTTTCAATCCTTTAATTACAATATTTCTGTTGAAATACATGACTTTTGTTTCAAATGATTAAAAAAAAAAAAAAGGCTAAAATAACTCATTATTAAATTGGTACACAGAACATAACGAGATTTTTGGGTTTTAATTTAGATAATTTTAAAACGGGAAGTTTGTATGATAGAACCAAGGGCAGTCCCAGGCAGGTTGGTATTAAAGGGGTTAATCTTATTGCTCTAGCTGTTTTGTTGTTTCAGGATCAGATGTGTTAACCATTTCAGTCAATAATCTTATTCCACTTTTACAGCTGAATAAGGAAGGCCATGAAGCTACTGAAAATATTTGATTAAAAAAGTTACAAAATGTCCAAATTTTCAAAACTCATACCACTTAAATCAGCATTAATTAAGAGCAGGGGGGGGGGGCATCCTTAAGGGCAAGAAAAGACAAAAAAACTTTAAAATGTCATAGAAATGAGGGAAAGTACAAAAGGTACATTTCACAGAAATGGCTAAGTCTTAAATATTCCATTCCAGTGCATGTAGAGAGAGGGAGAGCAGTTGGGTGGAGTAAGGGAGAGAAAATTTCAGAATATTTTTAGAAGTGCATGATTAAGAATATAGATTAAAATCTCTCCCATGTAAAAAAAAAAAAAAAAATTCTGCAAACCAAATCACATCTGATTGGGTAGTTCAATGTTTATCAGACAGTATAATAATAATAATGATACACAATATATTATTTAAGTTTGTGTAATTTTTCTTTCTTGAAAGATGTTAAAATGCAGGCATGGCCATGTGGCTAAGAAGTTTGCTTTCCTGTGCAGTCCCACTGCACGGCATGTTGGACAAATGTTTCCTCTACTAAAGCCCTTGACCAACCAATGCCTTGTGAATGGATTTCGTAGATGGAAACTGAAAGAAGCCCATCATATCTGTAATACATGTGTTTATCTTACCTTAACATTGTGTGATAGCTGTAAATGAGTTATTCATGTCCAGCCATGGAGAACTATCTTACTTGGAAAGAAGTGAGGGTTGGTAACAGAATGGGCATCAAGTCACTGAAAATTTGCCTCAAACTATATGGCTCATGCAAAAATGGAGAGTGAATGTAAAAGCAAATCATCCCCAGACTCAAACCACAGCAGATTGATAAATGCTACAGCAAAGACCATTCCCAACAGGAAACTGCATGAAATTGATGCATCAGATGAGGAAACTGAGGGTTCTGTGGCCTGCTGCTAATGAGAAACGAAGATATAAGGAGTTTGAGAACAAGGTACGTCAAGCTCTTTATAAAATGACAGGATCTACAGTGGAGAAACTGGGAAAGTTAACAAGCTTAATATATGATACAGGAAAGGAGTTATTTGGAGTGAAAGATTAGTACCTGATTAGCAAAAGGAAAGTGTGAACCAGGTAGGAGGATCAGGAAAAGGAAACAGACTGTTCTTTTCCTTCCTCAACTAAGAAAGTGAAAAAAATGTACTGCGGAAAACAAAACATCTGGTCTGTACAAAAATTAAAAAAAAGAAATGCCGTTATATGCAAAAACATGTCCGCTGATATGAGTGAAGAAAGGAAAGTAAAAGGACTCGGGAACAGTTTCTGAAGAACCTGTATGGGGTTACTAAGAAGCTGTTCACTGAACTGACGAGTGGCATTTTATTGTGCACAAAGAATTGGATGCTCATATCAAAGAAACCTACAGCGATCCATACCGTAACCAGCCACTGCTACCTCTAAATGGGCTAAAGTATCTCTTAGAACCTGATATCAAATTTCAAATTTGGGACCTCAGGCAGAAAGAGGTGAATGATTGCATGAGAAAAGCTTGAGCAAAGAGTTCTCCAGGTGATGGGATCTCGTATAAAGTATACAGATATTAATATTATCTACGAAAGAAGCTTTGTCCTACTCCGACAGGTGTGGTGCAAAGAGACTCTAGTAGAGGATTAGTGTAAGGCAGAAGGCATATACCTGCTGAAGGAGGCCAATGCAGAGATTATAAAACAGTTTAGGCCGATATCCTTATTGAATGTGGAAGACAAGATCTGTATGGGAATTCTCTCAAGAAGAACAGTGATATATCTACAGAGTAATGGATATGCTGAAGAATCTGTTCACAAGGCTGGAATCTCTGGAATTCCTGGAAGTATTGAGCATTGTTTTTTGATTTGGAAAGCAATCCAAGATGTCAAACAGAAGACAAGTCTGAATGTGGTATGGCTAGATCTAGTTAACGCATATGGCTCAGTGCCACATGAATTACTGATGAGAGCCATGGACCACTTCCACATTGTAGAGAAAGTAGCCAAATTAATGAGGATGTTTTATGACGGTTTCGAGAGGAGGTTTACAGATGGAAATTTACAACAGATTGGCACCGATTGGAGATTGGAATTGCTGCTGGCTGCACAATATTTGTCACATGGTCTATCCTAGTCATAGAAAGAAGCCGTAGATTTTTTGGAACAAATCACCCATGAACAATCGCCTAAAAAGGCCTTCATGGATGACGTGACAGTTCTATTAACAGACAAGCAAATCATGCAGAGTGACCTCTTGAGACTGAATGAACTTGTGAAGTGGTCAAGAGCAAAAAAGTCAAGTAGTCTGACATTTATTATTTCCAATCAAAGTCAGATGTAGAGGATTTGTTGGACATAGTGTGAGGCAATTGTTATCATTATGCCTAACTCCTTAAAGTAAATACCACCATGACTGATATACAAACAGTGAAAAAGGCTAGCTGCTGGATTTGGTTAAAAAGAAACGATGAGCGATGGGTAGAATAATACTGAACTTTATTTGGTAACCAGTTGATCTAGCAAGCACGGCCTCATAACAGTGAGGCGGAGCTGGTGCACAATGATGCTATTGGGAGGTAGGCCCCCGAAAAGGTACGCATTCTCCTGATGATCCCATAGGCTTGCTGGCTTCTGGCATGCGGAGCTTTTGACTAGTAGCACTTGCAAAACATGTTGCATTTTGGGGCTATTGTCTTATTTCTGGTTAATAACTATCTCTGAGAACAAGTGGTTGCATCTAAATATGATATATTTACCAGGTATATTAGATAAAATAAATTTTCTTAACTTAAAGATGAAAATTCTGACTATATCCTCCAAAGGTTCTAATACTGCTTTTCAAGCAAAAATAGTTCTACAAAATGCATTTTTTATGTCCTGTATTATTACAGTTTCCTAGTTTAGAAATGATAAGCAGTGACCCGCATGATGTTGCATTGCAGCTAAGATCTGAAAAAACTTGCAGGATATGCAAGTTCAATTTAGTGACTTACTCAAGCTAAATATTGCACATTTCTTTTAAAGTTAATGTTACTGATGTGATATCTGTTGGAGAATATCACTGAATTGCAGAGCTTGAAATAATAATCCAAGCAAAAATTTAAAATGGGGAGCATAATGTATGAAAAAGTAATGACACTGCTAAAAAACATCCACTATTCTGGGGAGAAAGCGCAGTTGCATGTTACTGCTTTTCATTCATCTTACCTTGTTGAATCTAGTTTCAACATTGTATCTCACTATCAAAAGCTTATAACTGGTACTTATTTAATCGACCCCGAAAGGATGAAAGGCAAAGTCGACCTCGGCGGAATTTGAACTCAGAACGTAGCGGCAGATGAAATACTGCTAAGCATTTCGCCCAGCGTGCTAACGTTTCTGCCAGCTCGCCGCCTCAGGCTAGTCAGTTATTAGTGATTACAATTAAAACGAGAATATCCAACGCCGAGGCCTAAGAATGCTTTTGTTTTTTTTTCACCCAACATTATGGCTACTCAGAAGAGAAAGGTTGATGATGAATGTTGCATTTTCAATAAAGAATGGGGAGAAAAGTACTTCTTTGGGGAAAACAAATGACCAGAAAGCTAGTTGCCTGATATGCAACGAAAGTGTTGCTGTTACGAAAAAGCACAATATTCATTGTCACTAAAAAGCAAAACATCTCTCAACACATTCAAAATATCCTGGAAAGTTGCGGTCCAAGAAATTTGAATCTATGAAACGTAGTTTGGAATCTCAAAGGAATTTCTTTTCGAAAAAGTTTGTTGAAAATGAATCTATCACTCGTGTAAGTTACAAAATAGTGAATAAGTTGGCAGAGCGAGGAAAACCATTTACTGACAGAAACTTTATAAAAGAGTGCATGATGGAAGCAGCAAATGACTTGCGTCCTGAAAAAGCTAACAGGTTTGGTTGTATCAGCCTTTCAGCAAGTTCAATTGTGCAGAGAATAGAAGAACTCTGAGAGAATATACAGTTACAGATACTTGAGAAAGCTAAGAAATTTTTGTGGTATTCTCTTGCAATGGATGAGTCTACTGATCTCTCTAGTATGTCACAACTTCTTGTGTTCATTCGTGGTGTTAATTGCAACGTTGAGATTATAGAAGGAATGGCGTCCATTTGCAGTATACATGGAACAACTGGAGAAGATATTTTCATAGAGGTGCAGAAAACTTTGTAAAACTATAAACTTCAGTAGAATCAGCTTTGGTGTGTTACAGTCGGTGGAGGAAAAAACATGGTCTGGAACCACCCTACCAAACTTTTCTTCACTTCTGCCAAGTTGGAGGAGCTTCAGCTTCCGAAAGCTTTTGTTTATACACTGCGTTATACATCACCAAGCACTCTGTGGAAAACATTTCTTGCATACTAAAGCTAGTTACAACTGTGGTGAACTTTATTTGGAATCATGGGCTTAATCACCGACAGTTCTAGGCTTTCTTTGAAAAAAATTGGAGTCTAATTTGTGACATGCCTAACTACACAAAAGTGAGATGGCTCAGTTGCAGTAAAGTCTTGTTTTGTTTTGTTTTTATAAGCTCCGAAAAGAAATAGATCTTTTTCTCAGCGAAAAGAATAGAGCTGATTCACAGCTATCAGATCCTTCGTGGTTATCAAAGTTGTCATTTTTAGTTGACGTCACTTCTCATACGAATGAACTGAATTTAAAACGGCAAGGAAAGAATAACTTTGTCCGGCCCATGCTTGGCATTCTTTTAGCTATATCAAGCCCACTATGAAAAAAATTTTGGTGACCCCTGGCTTAAGTGAACACTCCTGGATTAAATATAGCTCAACTTAGATATGCCAATTAACTTCTCATTGATGCAACCTATAAATACAGTTCAGAAATTCAGTTCTACTTTTCACTTTGCTCTTGGTCAAAGGAGCAGTTCACTGTGTAGCCTGTCACTATGCAATTACAGAATTTTCACCCCTTCTACTTGGTTGAATTCTTTTACTCCATTACATGCAGCCCAGACTAAGCAAGAACAATCATGCATCAAAGACTATAGAGACAATGAAGACCAACTCCCCTACCAAACAATGGCAATCCAAGGTAAACAAGCTCCTATAACCAAAACAAAATTCCATATCATAGCTACTACATCTTTACAATAAGTGCTTGAAGATTTTTTTTTTTTGTATTAAAGATGAATATTACATGAATTAATTTCTGATAATTTAAAGTACTTAGTGATGTTTATTTTAAACCCTGTTGTTTGTTCTCACACTGAGCAACCAAAAGAGACTCTGGTGAAGTATTTGCTAATAATTTAACAGATCAGGGAGCCAAATTTACTATAAAAACAGAGAATGTAACCCCACTGGGCCTCATGAAAGGTCCAAATTTAACAAAGGAAATATAAACATATTTCCTATCACTACAAACATTCACAGAGAATGGGAATTTTCTTGATTTTAGGTTGATTCTCAGTACAACTTTGAAGTTGCTGTTTTTGTAGTAAGCCCACTAAGATCCATAAGATGGATTTGCACAAACAAAAATATTGAATGATGAATTTGTAAAGCTCAAATTGAGCAAGAAAGATAGATCTTGTAACACTGTAGTTGCTAATCTAGCTCATACAAGAGCCAAATTTATTATAAAAACAATAAGAAGCAGACTCCACGGGACCTCATTAAAAGTCTAAAATTAAGAGTAAAATGTATCCCCATCACCATAAGTATTCACTGATAATGACAATGTAAACACGTTTTCCATTGGTTATATTAATCATGCTTGCTAATTTTAATTCTACTAATATATTAAACCACCAGACCAAGGAGAAGGATAAACAGAAAATACCAGAAAGTGCATGATCTTGAGAATCGATGCCAAAAATGTAGACAGCATGATGATGATGATGATGATGATGTACAGACATTGTAGGGTGTCAGCAAGTTTGAATATGTAGCAGCTTTTGTCTCTAATGTTATATGTAGAATAGATCTGGAAAATTGGTAAGGTGAAATATTCTGCTTGGATTTTGAAAGAAATGTGTTTCAATGGAAAGCAAACAAAGCTGACCAGATATGAAGCACAGATAAGGTTTTGGATAAGAAAACTAATGATTGCACATCTTTAAATACTACCTTGGATAAGACAAAGAAATAAGAACTTCAAAGTTGACCTGAAAACCAGGTTTTATGCGCAGGTCCTTGACCAACCTCAACGAAAGATCCATAAGATGGATTTCCACAAACAAAAATATCCTTTTCTACTCTAGGCACAAAACCCCAAATTTTTGGGGAGGGGCAATCGATTAGATCGACCCAATACGCAACTGGTACTTAATTTATCGACCCCAAAAGGATGAAAGGCAAAGTTGACTTTGACAAAACACAAAACTATTGAAAAATGAATTTGAAAAACTTTAATTGAGCAAGAAAAACTATGGTGTAGTATTTCCCATTAATTTTGCACATGATAGAGAAAATTACCATAAAAATCTAAAAAAAAATGTATTCACACTTGGCCTCATGAAGGATTCAGATTTCACTAAGAAAATAAAAACATCTCCCATCACTAAATGCATTCGCAGAGAATGACATGCTGCTGTTTCTTGGGTTTACACATCATAAGACAGAATTTTGAGGGCAACTAAATCATACACACCAGAACTCTTGTCAAGAGCACCAGAACAATTTGAGACCTTCAGAGATACAGCAAAGCAGAACATGGTTCTTGGTCCCATTAAATACTATCTTCTTTGTAAGCATATTAGTGAACGTAGAATTGAGGCCCTATGAAAGTTAATCCTTATATTCTAAATCTCTTCACAGAGATTATCTGATAATGTGTGTGAGCTCATGGATATATAAAAAAAAATAGCTTCTTAGATGCTTTCCATTATTCTTAGCTTTTAACCTCTGGTTCCTGACGAAGCTCAACTGAAGATTTGTAGTGATGTCATTTGGCGCCAAAATACAGTCGCCATTACTGCGTTTTGATCCACGCATGTGCAGGGACTAGTTCCGGAAGGAACACAGGAAGAGTCCCATGCACATGCGTAGTTCGACTATCTCAATGTTTTCCCGCGTTTTTTTCTTTCTCTTGCGTCAACAACTTCGTGGACGAAGGACGTGTTTTGTATCGCTCTCTTCGAGACCCAACTAACTCGTGACTGGATCAGCGGACAAGTGATGGAACGACCAACAGCCGAATAACCAATGCTGTTTGAATATACTACAAGAATAAATATTGTTATGTTTCTGGTTTAGAGACTGCGTTATCCGTTCTTCATTTTTCCTTCTTAAAGTTTGATGTGAGGAATTAGGTATTTAACCTAAATGTTAAATAATGAACGATATTTCTTACACTGGTGATCCCGAACACGAGAATTGCAGCCTTCACAAAAACATCTTTGAACCGTTACAGATTCATAAGATGGATTTGCTCTAACAAAACACTGAAAGGGGAATTTGGAAAGTCCAAATTGAGCAAGAGTGGCAGACTTTCTGATATAGTATTTACTAATAATCTAGCACGTCAGGCAGCAAACTCTACCATAAAAAAATAGAAATATAACCCCACTGGGTCACATAAAGGATCCGGATTTAACGGAAGTAATAAAAACATATTTGCCATCGCTAAATGCATCACATAGAATGATGATGTGGTTCCTCTTCATGGGCTCCCTTATCAGTAGAGATACAGAGATTTGAGGGTAACTGAAGAATACATCTGAGAATTCTTGGCAAGGAAGCCAAAAGAATTGCTGAGCATGAGAGACTTAACAGAGAAAAAAAGGATTCTTGGTATCATTGAAACCATGTAGTGAAGAATCACTTGTCTCCAACAACACACTTTATGTTGGCAGTATAAGCTCAGTTTTTCTCATCAGCTGCCACAGGAAGAAAGACAGTGCCTTAGGTAGTTATGGATATACTCGTGTCTCAATTTCCATCAAAAGACCAACATGTTCTCGTCTTTCAGTGAAGTATTAATGATTGTAGAATTGAGACAGCATGAAAGTCAATGCCTATATATTGAGATCGGATTCATATTTTGCTTTTGGAACAAGGTGAAAGATTTTCCTTGGGCTTCGAACACTGATCAAACAAGAAACATTGAAGAAGACTTTGGAAAACAAAGGCATTTCTTCCTCTTTAATTACACATGCATCTCAGTATCCATTAAAACAAACCTATTCCTGGCTTTTGAGTAAGCAACTAATGACTGTATGCAGGGATCAACTATTTTGTCTCAATGCTACAAGGTCTCAGTTCATTGCTTTATTAAAGAAGATAAAACGTTTTAAGAGTGTCAACAGCAACCAAAAAATGTTGATTAAACAAGGAATATGGAAGAAGAGGGTTGGATAAGAAATACATAAAGACTTCTTCTTTGTTAAATATTGACTTGGAAAAGGCAAAGAAACAGCAACTTCCAAAGGTGGACAGGAAATCAGGTCAACCTAAGCTCCACAAGATGGATATCCTCAAACAGAAAAATATTGAATGATGAATTTCTAAAGCTCAAATTAAGCAAGAAAAAATAGACCCTCTAGCTTAATAGTTGCTAATAATCTGGCAGATCACAGAGCCAACTATATCATAAAATCAGCAAGATTGTGAGCCTGCAAGATGTCATGAAGCATCCGGATTTAACAAAGGAAATAACAACATTTCTCATGACTAAGCATTCACTGGTAATGACAGTACCTGTGCTACATCTTCATTGACTACCTGTCAGAGTTTGCACAACAACCTCAACCACTTTAGTGTCCCCTGATGTAATAAATGTAAAGATTATGGGCTGAAGACATCCATAGGCCATAAATACAACTTCAGAGTAGAGTATCACAAGTTCAATTCCCATTACCTATGCAGCATAAAGAGGATTCCTCATTTCATACAACATTGACCAAAAACAAAGTTGTGAACCTGAAACATACCAGCAAGAAATGAACTAAGAAACACAAGAAATTCCTGCAACAATATGCAGACTCCATGTCATACCTCTCAGTAAACTGAGAAAACTTACACCCTACACAAGATCCACCATATGCATTTGTACAAACATGGAATGATGAACTTGTAAAGATTTAACTGAAAAAGAAAGAAAGATTCTCTGGTGTAGAATTTGCTAATAATCTAGTACAATAGGGAAGTCCATTTGGCCTCATAAAGAATCCAGATCTAAGAAAGGAAATAAAAGCATTTCCCAGAGTCAAAGACGATTCCTCATTTCATACAACATTGACCAAAAACAAAGTAGTGAACCTGAAACATACCAGCAAGAAATAAGACTAAGTAAAGGACTCCCTACAATAGCAAAGTAGCTGCTTCAAATGAGTTAATGAATGGTAGGCCCAAAAGCAACATCTGTTTCTAAAATGGTAAATGTCCACCTCAGAGGAACCAGAACTCAGAATGTAAGGACAGACAAAATGCCGCTAAGCATTCTGACCAATGATTCTGTCAGGTTGCTGCCTTCTTTTTCTTTTTGGTAGTGACCTTGGAAGGATTTGAACTCCAAATGTAAGAAGTCGGAAGAAGCATTTGGTCCAATGGCCTAAAGATTCTGCCTGCTCACAGGGAAGGGATGGTTGCAGACGTCTAAATATCGTCTGTTAAAACAGATACATAGACACTATAAAACTACTTCAACAGAATGGCACTGATGTCAGCAAAGATGGCTGGGCACCCTTACTTCTTGCTTGTTGGAATATTTCACTTTGCATTTTTTCTTTCTATGCAGTTTCTCCTTTCTTGTTTTTACCGACTTGCAGTCTGCAGGGGGTTAATGTAGCAAGACAGGAAGAATCCAGCCAATTGGTGCTGGAAGCAGAGCATGGCTTGTTGGGTCACCAGGTCCTACACTACATAGTTTTCCTCATTGAAATTTTTAGTTCTCAAGATCAACCAAAAACTAAGCAGTAAACCTGAAACATACCAGCAAAAAATGATCTAAGAAACACAAGAAATTCCTGCAACAATATGCAGACTCCATGTTAGACCTCTGAGTCAACTTAGAAAAACACCATAAACTAGAGCCACCACATGCATTTATTCAAACATAAAATGATGAAATTGCAAAGCCATTTGGGTGTGGCCGTTGCCAGTACCGCTGGAATGGCACGTAAAAAGCACCCACTACACTCTCGGAGTCGTTGGTGTTAGGAAGGGCTGTAGAAACTCTGCCAGATCAGATTGGTGTCTGGTGTATCCATCTGGTTCGTCAGTTCCATGTCAAATAGTCCAACCCAAGCTAGCATGTTAAGCGGACGTTAAATGATGATGAATGACCAAAAACTAATTAGTGAAGCTGAAACATACAAACAAGAAATGATTAGTCTAAGAAACGCAAGAAAATCCAAAGAAAATCCCTCATTTCATACACCAGCGACCAAGAGGAGAGGATGAAATGCAAGAAAAACCTGCAACATTATGTCAACCCTATGTCAGAAGCCTGAGAAAACATACAAACCATCCAGCACAAAATCAACAAGATGGATTCATCGAAACAATACATTGAATAAAATATTTGTATAGTTCAAGTTGAGCAAAGAAAAAAGACTCTCTGGTGGAGTAATTGCTAGGCATGTAGTACACCAGGCAACCAATTTTATCATAAAAACTGCATTACATGAAGAATCTTGATGTAACAAATGACATAGAAACATTTCCCAGCAATTTGGGTAGTTACAGATAAACATGTCTCAACTTCTGTTAGAAGACCGACATGTGCCTGTCTGTTGAATAAGCCATTAATGAATGTAGAATTTATATTGCCTGAAAGCTTATGGCTATTTACCAAGTCTCTCTTTTAGAGGCATGCACCACAATTTCCATGCTTCTGCTTTACTTTATTTCCACTTACATAATTTTGAACAGTATGACTACAAGACATAGGTATACTGCAAATCTACCATTAGAGGACAGCACTTCAACTTCAATTTCTACCATGCACATGGTATAAAGAGAGGGATTGCCCTTTTCCTATAATATCAACAAAAAGTAATGATCTTCAAACAGAAGAGCAAGAAATAATCAGTCTAAGAAACATGGGAATCCTGCAACAAAATGCAATGTCAGACCTGAGAAAACTTACATCCTACACAAGATCCACAACATGCATTTATACAAACACGGAATGATGAATTTGTAAAGCTCTAACTGAGCGAGGAAAAAAGACTCTCTGGTATAGTATTTGCTAATAATCCAGCACAATAGAGAAGTCCATTTGACCTCACGAAGAATCCGGATCTAAGAGAGAAAATAAAAACCTGTAATGAGACGGGAAGAATCTATTTTGTTGCTGTGGTATAATTCAGTGTTATGATGTGGAAGATTTCAGCCAATCAGAACCGCAGGTGTATGAATAAAATGGCAGTGATCTGTCTTAAGTAAAAGACGCCCTACAACAGAAAAGTGGCCGTTTCAAATGAGTTAATGAATAGAAGGCCCAAAAGCAACATCTCTTTTTTTTAAATGGTAAAAGTCCACCTCAGAGGAACCAGAACTCAGAATGTAAAGACAGACAAAATGCCGCTAAGCATTCTGACCAATGATTCTGTCAGGTTGCTGCCTTCTTTTTCTTTTTGGTAGTGACCTTGGAAGGATTTGAACTCCAAATGTAAGAAGTGTCCCGAGGCATTTGGTCCAATGGCCTAAAGATTCTGCCTGCTCACAGGGAAGGGATGATTGCAGACGTCTACATATCATCTATTAAAATGGATACATAGACATTATAAAACTACTTCAACAGAATGGCACTGATGTCAGCAAAGATGGTTGGGCACTCTTACTTCTTGCTTGTTGGAATATTTTACTTTGCATTTTTTCTTTCTATGCAGTTTCTCATTCCTCTTTCCTGTTTTTACCGACTTGCAGTCTGCAGGGAGTTAATGTAGCAAGACAGGACGAATCCAGCTAATTGGTGCTGGAAGCAGAGCATGGCTTGTGGGGTCACCAGGTCCTACACTACATAGTTTTCCTCATTGAAATTTTTAGTTCTCAAGATCAACCAAAAACTAAGTAGTGAACCTGAAACATACCAGCAAGAAATGAGACTAAGTAAAGGACTCCCTACAACAGAAAAGTGGCTGCTTCAAATGAGTTAATGAATAGAAGGCCCAAAAGCAACATCTGTTTCTAAAATGGTAAAAGTCCACCTCAGAGGAACCAGAACTCAGAATGTAAAGACAGACAAAATGCCGCTAAGCATTCTGACCAATGATTCTGTCAGGTTGCTGCCTTCTTTTTCTTTTTGGTAGTGACCTTGGAAGGATTTGAACTCCAAATGTAAGAAGTGTCCCGAGGCATTTGGTCCAATGGCCTAAAGATTCTGCCTGCTCACAGGGAAGGGATGATTGCAGACGTCTACATATCGTCTATTAAAATGGATACATAGACATTATAAAACTACTTCAACAGAATGGCACTGATGTCAGCAAAGATGGTTGGGCACCCTTACTTCTTGCTTGTTGGAATATTTTACTTTGCATTTTTTCTTTCTATGCAGTTTCTCCTTTCATCTTTTTCTTTTATTTAGTGACCTCGGAGGAATTTGAACAAACTCAGAATGAAATTGGAACAAGTACCACTAAGCATTTTTTCTGATATGCTAAGGTTTCTGCCAGCCTGCAGTGAACAACGATTGTAAAACACCTTTACATCTAGCCTGTTAGAACGGACACACAGCAAAGCTTGTCAAAATGAAGCACAGCATTTTATACAGCCTGAAAGTTCATGCCTTTATAGCAAGTCCCTCTCCATGACTTATGGTCTATTTGTCATGGAGCCCTCTATTTGTATGGCTCTCCATTTTATTGCCCAAAGATGTCCTCAAGCAAAGCTGTCCAAAATTATTGCACCTGTATACAGCAAATCTACCATCAGACAACAGTACTGTTACTTCAATTCCTACCATCCATATAATATAAGTGGGCTTGCTCATTTCCAGCAATATCGACCAAAAACTAAGAAGTGATCCTGAAACATACCAGCATGAAATGATCAGACTAAGAAACGCAAGACAATCCTGCAATAAGATGCAAACTCCATGCTAGACGCCTTGGAAAACTTACAAAACATCCTACATGAAATCCACAAGATGGTTTTATACAAACTATGTTATGATGAATTTGTAAAGTATTAACTGAAAAAGAAAGAAAGATTCTCTGGTGTAGTATTTGCTAATAATCCAGTACAATAGGGAAGTCCAATTGGTGTCATGAAGAATCCGGATCTAAGAAAGGAAATGAAAGCATTTCCCAGAGTCAAAGACGATTCCTCATTTCATACAACATCGACCAAAAACAAAGTAGTGAACCTGAAACATACCAGCAAGAAATAAGACTAAGTAAAGAACTCCCTACAACAGCAAAGTGGCTGTTTCCAATGAGTTAATGAATAGAAGGCCCAAAAGCAACATCTGTTTCTAAAATGGTAAAAGTCCACCTCAGAGGAACCAGAACACAGAATGTAAAGACAGACAAAATGCCGCTAAGCATTCTGACCAATGATTCTGTCAGGTTGCTGCCTTCTTTTTCTTTTTGGTAGTGACCTTGGAAGGATTTGAACTCCAAACGTAAGAAGTGTCCCTAAACATTTGGTCCAATGGCCTAAAGATTCTGCCTGCTCCCAGGGCAGGGATGGTTGCAGACGTCTACATATCGTCTGTTAAAATGGATACATAGACACAATAAAACTACTTCAACAGAATGGCACTGATGCCAGCAAAGATGGTTGGGCACCCTTACTTCTTGCTTGTTGGAATATTTTACTTTGCATTTTTTCTTTCTATGCAGTTTCTCATTCCTCTTCCCTGTTTTTACCGACTTGCAGTCTGCAGGGAGTTAATGTAGCAAGACAGGACGAATCCAGCTAATTGGTGCTGGAAGCAGAGCATGGCTTGTGGGGTCACCAGGTCCTACACTACATAGTTTTCCCCATTGAAATTTTTAGTTCTCAAGATCAACCAAAAACTAAGTAGTGAACCTGAAACATACCAGCAAGAAATGAGACTAAGTAAAGGACTCCCTACAACAGAAAAGTGGCTGCTTCAAACGAGTTAATGAATAGAAGGCCCAAAAGCAACATCTGTTTCTAAAATGGTAAAAGCCCACCTCAGAGGAACCAGAACTCAGAATGTAAAGACAGACAAAATGCCGCTAAGCATTCTGACCAATGATTCTGTCAGGTTGCTGCCTTCTTTTTCTTTTTGGTAGTGACCTTGGAAGGATTTGAACTCCAAATGTAAGAAGTGTCCCGAGGCATTTGGTCCAATGGCCTAAAGATTCTGCCTGCTCACAGGGAAGGGATGATTGCAGACGTCTCCATATCGTCTATTAAAATGGATACATAGACAACATAAAACTACTTCAACAGAATGGCACTGATGTCAGCAAAGATGGTTGGGCACCCTTACTTCTTGCTTGTTGGAATATTTTACTTTGCATTTTTTCTTTCTATGCAGTTTCTCCTTTCATCTTTTTCTTTTATTTAGTGACCTCGGAGGAATTTGAACAAACTCAGAATGAAATTGGAACA
This sequence comes from Octopus bimaculoides, assembly GCF_046866305.1. Lineage (NCBI taxonomy): Eukaryota > Metazoa > Mollusca > Cephalopoda > Octopoda > Octopodidae > Octopus > Octopus bimaculoides. The sequence continues at coordinate 51,863,529 of NC_142944.1, forward strand.
AGTACCACTAAGCATTTTTTCTGATATGCTAAGGTGTCTGCCAGCCTGCAGTGAACAACGATTGTAAAACACCTTTACATCTAGCCTGTTAGAACGGACACACAGCAAAGCTTGTCAAAATGAAGCACAGCATTTTATACAGCCTGAAAGTTCATGCCTTTATAGCAAGTCCCTCTCCATGACTTATGGTCTATTTGTCATGGAGCCCTCTATTTGTATGGCTCTCCATTTTATTGCCCAAAGATGTCCTCAAGCAAAGCTGTTCAAAATTATTGCACCTGTATACAGCAAATCTACCATCAGACAACAGTACTGTTACTTCAATTCCTACCATCCATATAATATAAGTGGGCTTGCTCATTTCCAGCAATATCGACCAAAAACTAAGAAGTGATCCTGAAACATACCAGCATGAAATGATCAGACGAAGAAACGCAAGACAATCCTGCAATAAGATGCAAACTCCATGCTAGACGCCTTGGAAAACTTACAAAACATCCTACATGAAATCCACAAGATGGTTTTATACAAACTATGTTATGATGAATTTGTAAAGTATTAACTGAAAAAGAAAGAAAGATTCTCTGGTGTAGTATTTGCTAATAATCCAGTACAATAGGGAAGTCCAATTGGTGTCATGAAGAATCCGGATCTAAGAAAGGAAATAAAAGCATTTCCCAGAGTCAAAGACGATTCCTCATTTCATACAACATCGACCAAAAACAAAGTAGTGAACCTGAAACATACCAGCAAGAAATAAGACTAAGTAAAGAACTCCCTACAACAGCAAAGTGTCTGCTTCAAACGAGTTAATGAATAGAAGGCCCAAAAGCAACATCTGTTTCTAAAATGGTAAAAGTCCACCTCAGAGGAACCAGAACACAGAATGTAAAGACAGACAAAATGCCGCTAAGCATTCTGACCAATGATTCTGTCAGGTTGCTGCCTTCTTTTTCTTTTTGGTAGTGACCTTGGAAGGATTTGAACTCCAAACGTAAGAAGTGTCCCTAAACATTTGGTCCAATGGCCTAAAGATTCTGCCTGCTCCCAGGGCAGGGATGGTTGCAGACGTCTACATATCGTCTGTTAAAATGGATACATAGACACAATAAAACTACTTCAACAGAATGGCACTGATGCCAGCAAAGATGGTTGGGCACCCTTACTTCTTGCTTGTTGGAATATTTTACTTTGCATTTTTTCTTTCTATGCAGTTTCTCATTCCTCTTTCCTGTTTTTACCGACTTGCAGTCTGCAGGGAGTTAATGTAGCAAGACAGGACGAATCCAGCTAATTGGTGCTGGAAGCAGAGCATGGCTTGTGGGGTCACCAGGTCCTACACTACATAGTTTTCCTCATTGAAATTTTTAGTTCTCAAGATCAACCAAAAACTAAGTAGTGAACCTGAAACATACCAGCAAGAAATGAGAGTAAGTAAAGGACTCCCTACAACAGAAAAGTGGCTGCTTCAAACGAGTTAATGAATAGAAGGCCCAAAAGCAACATCTGTTTCTAAAATGGTAAAAGCCCACCTCAGAGGAACCAGAACTCAGAATGTAAAGACAGACAAAATGCCGCTAAGCATTCTGACCAATGATTCTGTCAGGTTGCTGCCTTCTTTTTCTTTTTGGTAGTGACCTTGGAAGGATTTGAACTCCAAATGTAAGAAGTGTCCCGAGGCATTTGGTCCAATGGCCTAAAGATTCTGCCTGCTCACAGGGAAGGGATGATTGCAGACGTCTACATATCGTCTGTTAAAATGGATACATAGACATTATAAAACTACTTCAACAGAATGGCACTGATGTCAGCAAAGATGGTTGGGCACCCTTACTTCTTGCTTGTTGGAATATTTTACTTTGCATTTTTTCTTTCTATGCAGTTTCTCCTTTCATCTTTTTCTTTTATTTAGTGACCTCGGAGGAATTTGAACAAACTCAGAATGAAATTGGAACAAGTACCACTAAGCATTTTTTCTGATATGCTAAGGTGTCTGCCAGCCTGCAGTGAACAACGATTGTAAAACACCTTTACATCTAGCCTGTTAGAACGGACACACAGCAAAGCTTGTCAAAATGAAGCACAGCATTTTATACAGCCTGAAAGTTCATGCCTTTATAGCAAGTCCCTCTCCATGACTTATGGTCTATTTGTCATGGAGCCCTCTATTTGTATGGCTCTCCATTTTATTGCCCAAAGATGTCCTCAAGCAAAGCTGTTCAAAATTATTGCACCTGTATACAGCAAATCTACCATCAGACAACAGTACTGTAACTTCAATTCCTACCATCCATATAATATAAGTGGGCTTGCTCATTTCCAGCAATATCGACCAAAAACTAAGAAGTGATCCTGAAACATACCAGCATGAAATGATCAGACGAAGAAAAGCAAGACAATCCTGCAATAAGATGCAAACTCCATGCTAGACGCCTTGGAAAACTTACAAAACATCCTACATGAAATCCACAAGATGGTTTTATACAAACTATGTTATGATGAATTTGTAAAGTATTAACTGAAAAAGAAAGAAAGATTCTCTGGTGTAGTATTTGCTAATAATCCAGTACAATAGGGAAGTCCAATTGGTGTCATGAAGAATCCGGATCTAAGAAAGGAAATAAAAGCATTTCCCAGAGTCAAAGACGATTCCTCATTTCATACAACATCGACCAAAAACAAAGTAGTGAACCTGAAACATACCAGCAAGAAATGAGACTAAGTAAAGAACTCCCTACAACAGCAAAGTGGCTGTTTCAAATGAGTTAATGAATAGAAGGCCCAAAAGCAACATCTGTTTCTAAAATGGTAAAAGTCCACCTCAGAGGAACCAGAACTCAGAATGTAAAGACAGACAAAATGCCGCTAAGCATTCTGACCAATGATTCTGTCAGGTTGCTGCCTTCTTTTTCTTTTTGGTAGTGACCTTGGAAGGATTTGAACTCCAAATGTAAGTGTCCCGAGGCATTTGGTCCAATGGCCTAAAGATTCTGCCTGCTCACAGGGAAGGGATGATTGCAGACGTCTACATATCGTCTATTAAAATGGATACATAGACATTATAAAACTACTTCAACAGAATGGCACTGATGTCAGCAAAGATGGTTGGGCACCCTTACTTCTTGCTTGTTGGAATATTTTACTTTGCATTTTTTCTTTCTATGCAGTTTCTCCTTTCATCTTTTTCTTTTATTTAGTGACCTCGGAGGAATTTGAACAAACTCAGAATGAAATTGGAACAAGTACCACTAAGCATTTTTTCTGATATGCTAAGGTTTCTGCCAGCCTGCAGTGAACAACGATTGTAAAACACCTTTACATCTAGCCTGTTAGAACGGACACACAGCAAAGCTTGTCAAAATGAAGCACAGCATTTTATACAGCCTGAAAGTTCATGCCTTTATAGCAAGTCCCTCTCCATGACTTATGGTCTATTTGTCATGGAGCCCTCTATTTGTATGGCTCTCCATTTTATTGCCCAAAGATGTCCTCAAGCAAAGCTGTTCAAAATTATTGCACCTGTATACAGCAAATCTACCATCAGACAACAGTACTGTTACTTCAATTCCTACCATCCATATAATATAAGTGGGCTTGCTCATTTCCAGCAATATCGACCAAAAACTAAGAAGTGATCCTGAAACATACCAGCATGAAATGATCAGACTAAGAAACGCAAGACAATCCTGCAATAAGATGCAAACTCCATGCTAGACGCCTTGGAAAACTTACAAAACATCCTACATGAAATCCACAAGATGGTTTTATACAAACTATGTTATGATGAATTTGTAAAGTATTAACTGAAAAAGAAAGAAGGATTCTCTGGTGTAGTATTTGCTAATAATCCAGTACAATAGGGAAGTCCAATTGGTGTCATGAAGAATCCGGATCTAAGAAAGGAAATAAAAGCATTTCCCAGAGTCAAAGACGATTCCTCATTTCATACAACATCGACCAAAAACAAAGTAGTGAACCTGAAACATACCAGCAAGAAATAAGACTAAGTAAAGAACTCCCTACAACAGCAAAGTGGCTGTTTCCAATGAGTTAATGAATAGAAGGCCCAAAAGCAACATCTGTTTCTAAAATGGTAAAAGTCCACCTCAGAGGAACCAGAACACAGAATGTAAAGACAGACAAAATGCCGCTAAGCATTCTGACCAATGATTCTGTCAGGTTGCTGCCTTCTTTTTCTTTTTGGTAGTGACCTTGGAAGGATTTGAACTCCAAATGTAAGAAGTGTCCCAAAGCATTTGGTCCAATGGCCTAAAGATTCTGCCTGCTCACAGGGAAGGGATGGTTGCAGACGTCTACATATCGTCTGTTAAAACAGATACATAGACACTATAAAACTACTTCAACAGAATGGCACTGATGTCAGCAAAGATGGTTGGGCACCCTTACTTCTTGCTTGTTTGAATATTTTACTTTGCATTTTTTCTTTCTATGCAGTTTCTCATTCCTCTTTCCTGTTTTTACCGACTTGCAGTCTGCAGGGAGTTAATGTAGCAAGACAGGACGAATCCAGCTAATTGGTGCTGGAAGCAGAGCATGGCTTGTGGGGTCACCAGGTCCTACACTACATAGTTTTCCTCATTGAAATTTTTAGTTCTCAAGATCAACCAAAAACTAAGTAGTGAACCTGAAACATACCAGCAAGAAATGAGACTAAGTAAAGGACTCCCTACAACAGAAAAGTGGCTGCTTCAAATGAGTTAATGAATAGAAGGCCCAAAAGCAACATCTCTGTTTCTAAAATGGTAAAAGTCCACCTCAGAGGAACCAGAACTCAGAATGTAAAGACAGACAAAATGCCGATAAGCATTCTGACCACTGATTCTGTCAGCTTGCTGCCTTCTTTTTCTTTTTGGTAGTGACCTTGGAAGGATTTGAACTCCAAATGTAAGAAGTGTCCCGAGGCATTTGGTCCAATGGCCTAAAGATTCTGCCTGCTCATAGGGAAGGGATGATTGCAGACGTCTCCATATCGTCTATTAAAATGGATACATAGACATTATAAAACTACTTCAACAGAATGGCACTGATGTCAGCAAAGATGGTTGGGCACCCTTACTTCTTGCTTGTTGGAATATTTTACTTTGCATTTTTTCTTTCTATGCAGTTTCTCCTTTCATCTTTTTCTTTTATTTAGTGACCTCGGAGGAATTTGAACAAACTCAGAATGAAATTGGAACAAGTACCACTAAGCATTTTTTCTGATATGCTAAGGTGTCTGCCAGCCTGCAGTGAACAACGATTGTAAAACACCTTTACATCTAGCCTGTTAGAACGGACACACAGCAAAGCTTGTCAAAATGAAGCACAGCATTTTATACAGCCTGAAAGTTCATGCCTTTATAGCAAGTCCCTCTCCATGACTTATGGTCTATTTGTCATGGAGCCCTCTATTTGTATGGCTCTCCATTTTATTGCCCAAAGATGTCCTCAAGCAAAGCTGTTCAAAATTATTGCACCTGTATACAGCAAATCTACCATCAGACAACAGTACTGTTACTTCAATTCCTACCATCCATATAATATAAGTGGGCTTGCTCATTTCCAGCAATATCGACCAAAAACTAAGAAGTGATCCTGAAACATACCAGCATGAAATGATCAGACGAAGAAACGCAAGACAATCCTGCAATAAGATGCAAACTCCATGCTAGACGCCTTGGAAAACTTACAAAACATCCTACATGAAATCCACAAGATGGTTTTATACAAACTATGTTATGATGAATTTGTAAAGTATTAACTGAAAAAGAAAGAAAGATTCTCTGGTGTAGTATTTGCTAATAATCCAGTACAATAGGGAAGTCCAATTGGTGTCATGAAGAATCCGGATCTAAGAAAGGAAATAAAAGCATTTCCCAGAGTCAAAGACGATTCCTCATTTCATACAACATCGACCAAAAACAAAGTAGTGAACCTGAAACATACCAGCAAGAAATAAGACTAAGTAAAGAACTCCCTACAACAGCAAAGTGGCTGTTTCCAATGAGTTAATGAATAGAAGGCCCAAAAGCAACATCTGTTTCTAAAATGGTAAAAGTCCACCTCAGAGGAACCAGAACACAGAATGTAAAGACAGACAAAATGCCGCTAAGCATTCTGACCAATGATTCTGTCAGGTTGCTGCCTTCTTTTTCTTTTTGGTAGTGACCTTGGAAGGATTTGAACTCCAAATGTAAGAAGTGTCCCAAAGCATTTGGTCCAATGGCCTAAAGATTCTGCCTGCTCACAGGGAAGGGATGGTTGCAGACGTCTACATATCGTCTGTTAAAACAGATACATAGACACTATAAAACTACTTCAACAGAATGGCACTGATGTCAGCAAAGATGGTTGGGCACCCTTACTTCTTGCTTGTTTGAATATTTTACTTTGCATTTTTTCTTTCTATGCAGTTTCTCATTCCTCTTTCCTGTTTTTACCGACTTGCAGTCTGCAGGGAGTTAATGTAGCAAGACAGGACGAATCCAGCTAATTGGTGCTGGAAGCAGAGCATGGCTTGCGGGGTCACCAGGTCCTACACTACATAGTTTTCCTCATTGAAATTTTTAGTTCTCAAGATCAACCAAAAACTAAGTAGTGAACCTGAAACATACCAGCAAGAAATGAGACTAAGTAAAGGACTCCCTACAACAGAAAAGTGGCTGCTTCAAATGAGTTAATGAATAGAAGGCCCAAAAGCAACATCTCTGTTTCTAAAATGGTAAAAGTCCACCTCAGAGGAACCAGAACTCAGAATGTAAAGACAGACAAAATGCCGATAAGCATTCTGACCACTGATTCTGTCAGCTTGCTGCCTTCTTTTTCTTTTTGGTAGTGACCTTGGAAGGATTTGAACTCCAAATGTAAGAAGTGTCCCCGAGGCATTTGGTCCAATGGCCTAAAGATTCTGCCTGCTCACAGGGAAGGGATGATTGCAGACGTCTACATATCGTCTATTAAAATGGATACATAGACACTATAAAACTACTTCAACAGAATGGCACTGATGTCAGCAAAGATGGTTGGGCACCCTTACTTCTTGCTTGTTGGAATATTTTACTTTGCATTTTTTCTTTCTATGCAGTTTCTCCTTTCATCTTTTTCTTTTATTTAGTGACCTCGGAGGAATTTGAACAAACTCAGAATGAAATTGGAACAAGTACCACTAAGCATTTTTTCTGATATGCTAAGGTTTCTGCCAGCCTGCAGTGAACAACGATTGTAAAACACCTTTACATCTAGCCTGTTAGAACGGACACACAGCAAAGCTTGTCAAAATGAAGCACAGCATTTTATACAGCCTGAAAGTTCATGCCTTTATAGCAAGTCCCTCTCCATGACTTATGGTCTATTTGTCATGGAGCCCTCTATTTGTATGGCTCTCCATTTTATTGCCCAAAGATGTCCTCAAGCAAAGCTGTTCAAAATTATTGCACCTGTATACAGCAAATCTACCATCAGACAACAGTACTGTTACTTCAATTCCTACCATCCATATAATATAAGTGGGCTTGCTCATTTCCAGCAATATCGACCAAAAACTAAGAAGTGATCCTGAAACATACCAGCATGAAATGATCAGACTAAGAAACGCAAGACAATCCTGCAATAAGATGCAAACTCCATGCTAGACGCCTTGGAAAACTTACAAAACATCCTACATGAAATCCACAAGATGGTTTTATACAAACTATGTTATGATGAATTTGTAAAGTATTAACTGAAAAAGAAAGAAAGATTCTCTGGTGTAGTATTTGCTAATAATCCAGTACAATAGGGAAGTCCAATTGGTGTCATGAAGAATCCGGATCTAAGAAAGGAAATAAAAGCATTTCCCAGAGTCAAAGACGATTCCTCATTTCATACAACATCGACCAAAAACAAAGTAGTGAACCTGAAACATACCAGCAAGAAATAAGACTAAGTAAAGAACTCCCTACAACAGCAAAGTGGCTGTTTCAAATGAGTTAATGAATAGAAGGCCCAAAAGCAACATCTGTTTCTAAAATGGTAAAAGTCCACCTCAGAGGAACCAGAACTCAGAATGTAAAGACGGACAAAATGCCGCTAAGCATTCTGACCAATGATTCTGTCAGGTTGCTGCCTTCTTTTTCTTTTTGGTAGTGACCTTGGAAGGATTTGAACTCCAAACGTAAGAAGTGTCCCTAAACATTTGGTCCAATGGTCTAAAGATTCTGCCTGCTCCCAGGGCAGGGATGGTTGCAGACGTCTACATATCGTCTGTTAAAATGGATACATAGACACAATAGAACTACTTCAACAGAATGGCACTGATGCCAGCAAAGATGGTTGGGCACCCTTACTTCTTGCTTGTTGGAATATTTTACTTTGCATTTTTTCTTTCTATGCAGTTTCTCATTCCTCTTTCCTGTTTTTACCGACTTGCAGTCTGCAGGGAGTTAATGTAGCAAGACAGGACGAATCCAGCTAATTGGTGCTGGAAGCAGAGCATGGCTTGTGGGGTCACCAGGTCCTACACTACATAGTTTTCCTCATTGAAATTTTTAGTTCTCAAGATCAACCAAAAACTAAGTAGTGAACCTGAAACATACCAGCAAGAAATGAGACTAAGTAAAGGACTCCCTACAACGGAAAAGTGGCTGCTTCAAATGAGTTAATGAATAGAAGGCCCAAAAGCAACATCTCTGTTTCTAAAATGGTAAAAGTCCACCTCAGAGGAACCAGAACTCAGAATGTAAAGACAGACAAAATGCCGCTAAGCATTCTGACCACTGATTCTGTCAGGTTGCTGCCTTCTTTTTCTTTTTGGTAGTGACCTTGGAAGGATTTGAACTCCAAATGTAAGAAGTGTCCCCGAGGCATTTGGTCCAATGGCCTAAAGATTCTGCCTGCTCACAGGGAAGGGATGATTGCAGACGTCTACATATCGTCTATTAAAATGGATACATAGACAACATAAAACTACTTCAACAGAATGGCACTGATGTCAGCAAAGATGGTTGGGCACCCTTACTTCTTGCTTGTTGGAATATTTTACTTTGCATTTTTTCTTTCTATGCAGTTTCTCCTTTCATCTTTTTCTTTTATTTAGTGACCTCGGAGGAATTTGAACAAACTCAGAATGAAATTGGAACAAGTACCACTAAGCATTTTTTCTGATATGCTAAGGTTTCTGCCAGCCTGCAGTGAACAACGATTGTAAAACACCTTTACATCTAGCCTGTTAGAACGGACACACAGCAAAGCTTGTCAAAATGAAGCACAGCATTTTATACAGCCTGAAAGTTCATGCCTTTATAGCAAGTCCCTCTCCATGACTTATGGTCTATTTGTCATGGAGCCCTCTATTTGTATGGCTCTCCATTTTATTGCCCAAAGATGTCCTCAAGCAAAGCTGTTCAAAATTATTGCACCTGTATACAGCAAATCTACCATCAGACAACAGTACTGTAACTTCAATTCCTACCATCCATATAATATAAGTGGGCTTGCTCATTTCCAGCAATATCGACCAAAAACTAAGAAGTGATCCTGAAACATACCAGCATGAAATGATCAGACGAAGAAACGCAAGACAATCCTGCAATAAGATGCAAACTCCATGCTAGACGCCTTGGAAAACTTACAAAACATCCTACATGAAATCCACAAGATGGTTTTATACAAACTATGTTATGATGAATTTGTAAAGTATTAACTGAAAAAGAAAGAAAGATTCTCTGGTGTAGTATTTGCTAATAATCCAGTACAATAGGGAAGTCCAATTGGTGTCATGAAGAATCCGGATCTAAGAAAGGAAATAAAAGCATTTCCCAGAGTCAAAGACGATTCCTCATTTCATACAACATCGACCAAAAACAAAGTAGTGAACCTGAAACATACCAGCAAGAAATAAGACTAAGTAAAGAACTCCCTACAACAGCAAAGTGGCTGTTTCAAATGAGTTAATGAATAGAAGGCCCAAAAGCAACATCTGTTTCTAAAATGGTAAAAGTCCACCTCAGAGGAACCAGAACTCAGAATGTAAAGATGGACAAAATGCCGCTAAGCATTCTGACCAATGATTCTGTCAGGTTGCTGCCTTCTTTTTCTTTTTGGTAGTGACCTTGGAAGGATTTGAACTCCAAACGTAAGAAGTGTCCCTAAACATTTGGTCCAATGGCCTAAAGATTCTGCCTGCTCCCAGGGCAGGGATGGTTGCAGACGTCTACATATCGTCTGTTAAAATGGATACATAGACACAATAAAACTACTTCAACAGAATGGCACTGATGCCAGCAAAGATGGTTGGGCACCCTTACTTCTTGCTTGTTGGAATATTTTACTTTGCATTTTTTCTTTCTATGCAGTTTCTCATTCCTCTTTCCTGTTTTTACCGACTTGCAGTCTGCAGGGAGTTAATGTAGCAAGACAGGACGAATCCAGCTAATTGGTGCTGGAAGCAGAGCATGGCTTGTGGGGTCACCAGGTCCTACACTACATAGTTTTCCTCATTGAAATTTTTAGTTCTCAAGATCAACCAAAAACTAAGTAGTGAACCTGAAACATACCAGCAAGAAATGAGACTAAGTAAAGGACTCCCTACAACAGAAAAGTGGCTGCTTCAAATGAGTTAATGAATAGAAGGCCCAAAAGCAACATCTCTGTTTCTAAAATGGTAAAAGTCCACCTCAGAGGAACCAGAACTCAGAATGTAAAGACAGACAAAATGCCGATAAGCATTCTGACCACTGATTCTGTCAGCTTGCTGCCTTCTTTTTCTTTTTGGTAGTGACCTTGGAAGGATTTGAACTCCAAACGTAAGAAGTGTCCCTAAACATTTGGTCCAATGGCCTAAAGATTCTGCCTGCTCCCAGGGCAGGGATGGTTGCAGACGTCTACATATCGTCAGTTAAAATGGATACATAGACACAATAGAACTACTTCAACAGAATGGCACTGATGCCAGCAAAGATGGTTGGGCACCCTTACTTCTTGCTTGTTGGAATATTTTACTTTGCATTTTTTCTTTCTATGCAGTTTCTCATTCCTCTTTCCTGTTTTTACCGACTTGCAGTCTGCAGGGAGTTAATGTAGCAAGACAGGACGAATCCAGCTAATTGGTGCTGGAAGCAGAGCATGGCTTGTGGGGTCACCAGGTCCTACACTACATAGTTTTCCTCATTGAAATTTTTAGTTCTCAAGATCAACCAAAAACTAAGTAGTGAACCTGAAACATACCAGCAAGAAATGAGACTAAGTAAAGGACCCCCTACAACGGAAAAGTGGCTGCTTCAAATGAGTTAAGGAATAGAAGGCCCAAAAGCAACATCTCTGTTTCTAAAATGGTAAAAGTCCACCTCAGAGGAACCAGAACTCAGAATGTAAAGACAGACAAAATGCCGCTAAGCATTCTGACCACTGATTCTGTCAGGTTGCTGCCTTCTTTTTCTTTTTGGTAGTGACCTTGGAAGGATTTGAACTCCAAATGTAAGAAGTGTCCCGAGGCATTTGGTCCAATGGCCTAAAGATTCTGCCTGCTCACAGGGAAGGGATGATTGCAGACGTCTACATATCGTCTATTAAAATGGATACATAGACACTATAAAACTACTTCAACAGAATGGCACTGATGTCAGCAAAGATGGTTGGGCACCCTTACTTCTCGCTTGTTGGAATATTTTACTTTGCATTTTTTCTTTCTATGCAGTTTCTCCTTTCATCTTTTTCTTTTATTTAGTGACCTCGGAGGAATTTGAACAAACTCAGAATGAAATTGGAACAAGTACCACTAAGCATTTTTTCTGATATGCTAAGGTGTCTGCCAGCCTGCAGTGAACAACGATTGTAAAACACCTTTACATCTAGCCTGTTAGAACGGACACACAGCAAAGCTTGTCAAAATGAAGCACAGCATTTTATACAGCCTGAAAGTTCATGCCTTTATAGCAAGTCCCTCTCCATGACTTATGGTCTATTTGTCATGGAGCCCTCTATTTGTATGGCTCTCCATTTTATTGCCCAAACATGTCCTCAAGCAAAGCTGTTCAAAATTATTGCACCTGTATACAGCAAATCTACCATCAGACAACAGTACTGTAACTTCAATTCCTACCATCCATATAATATAAGTGGGCTTGCTCATTTCCAGCAATATCGACCAAAAACTAAGAAGTGATCCTGAAACATACCAGCATGAAATGATCAGACGAAGAAACGCAAGACAATCCTGCAATAAGATGCAAACTCCATGCTAGACGCCTTGGAAAACTTACAAAACATCCTACATGAAATCCACAAGATGGTTTTATACAAACTATGTTATGATGAATTTGTAAAGTATTAACTGAAAAAGAAAGAAAGATTCTCTGGTGTAGTATTTGCTAATAATCCAGTACAATAGGGAAGTCCAATTGGTGTCATGAAGAATCCGGATCTAAGAAAGGAAATAAAAGCATTTCCCAGAGTCAAAGACGATTCCTCATTTCATACAACATCGACCAAAAACAAAGTAGTGAACCTGAAACATACCAGCAAGAAATAAGACTAAGTAAAGAACTCCCTACAACAGCAAAGTGGCTGTTTCAAATGAGTTAATGAATAGAAGGCCCAAAAGCAACATCTCTGTTTCTAAAATGGTAAAAGTCCACCTCAGAGGAACCAGAACTCAGAATGTAAAGATGGACAAAATGCCGCTAAGCATTCTGACCAATGATTCTGTCAGGTTGCTGCCTTCTTTTTCTTTTTGGTAGTGACCTTGGAAGGATTTGAACTCCAAACGTAAGAAGTGTCCCTAAACATTTGGTCCAATGGCCTAAAGATTCTGCCTGCTCCCAGGGCAGGGATGGTTGCAGACGTCTACATATCGTCTGTTAAAATGGATACATAGACACAATAAAACTACTTCAACAGAATGGCACTGATGCCAGCAAAGATGGTTGGGCACCCTTACTTCTTGCTTGTTGGAATATTTTACTTTGCATTTTTTCTTTCTATGCAGTTTCTCATTCCTCTTTCCTGTTTTTACCGACTTGCAGTCTGCAGGGAGTTAATGTAGCAAGACAGGACGAATCCAGCTAATTGGTGCTGGAAGCAGAGCATGGCTTGTGGGGTCACCAGGTCCTACACTACATAGTTTTCCTCATTGAAATTTTTAGTTCTCAAGATCAACCAAAAACTAAGTAGTGAACCTGAAACATACCAGCAAGAAATGAGACTAAGTAAAGGACTCCCTACAACAGAAAAGTGGCTGCTTCAAATGAGTTAATGAATAGAAGGCCCAAAAGCAACATCTCTGTTTCTAAAATGGTAAAAGTCCACCTCAGAGGAACCAGAACTCAGAATGTAAAGACAGACAAAATGCCGATAAGCATTCTGACCACTGATTCTGTCAGCTTGCTGCCTTCTTTTTCTTTTTGGTAGTGACCTTGGAAGGATTTGAACTCCAAACGTAAGAAGTGTCCCTAAACATTTGGTCCAATGGCCTAAAGATTCTGCCTGCTCCCAGGGCAGGGATGGTTGCAGACGTCTACATATCGTCAGTTAAAATGGATACATAGACACAATAGAACTACTTCAACAGAATGGCACTGATGCCAGCAAAGATGGTTGGGCACCCTTACTTCTTGCTTGTTGGAATATTTTACTTTGCATTTTTTCTTTCTATGCAGTTTCTCCTTTCATCTTTTTCTTTTATTTAGTGACCTCGGAGGAATTTGAACAAACTCAGAATGAAATTGGAACAAGTACCACTAAGCATTTTTTCTGATATGCTAAGGTGTCTGCCAGCCTGCAGTGAACAACGATTGTAAAACACCTTTACATCTAGCCTGTTAGAACGGACACACAGCAAAGCTTGTCAAAATGAAGCACAGCATTTTATACAGCCTGAAAGTTCATGCCTTTATAGCAAGTCCCTCTCCATGACTTATGGTCTATTTGTCATGGAGCCCTCTATTTGTATGGCTCTCCATTTTATTGCCCAAAGATGTCCTCAAGCAAAGCTGTTCAAAATTATTGCACCTGTATACAGCAAATCTACCATCAGACAACAGTACTGTAACTTCAATTCCTACCATCCATATAATATAAGTGGGCTTGCTCATTTCCAGCAATATCGACCAAAAACTAAGAAGTGATCCTGAAACATACCAGCATGAAATGATCAGACGAAGAAACGCAAGACAATCCTGCAATAAGATGCAAACTCCATGCTAGACGCCTTGGAAAACTTACAAAACATCCTACATGAAATCCACAAGATGGTTTTATACAAACTATGTTATGATGAATTTGTAAAGTATTAACTGAAAAAGAAAGAAAGATTCTCTGGTGTAGTATTTGCTAATAATCCAGTACAATAGGGAAGTCCAATTGGTGTCATGAAGAATCCGGATCTAAGAAAGGAAATAAAAGCATTTCCCAGAGTCAAAGACGATTCCTCATTTCATACAACATCGACCAAAAACAAAGTAGTGAACCTGAAACATACCAGCAAGAAATAAGACTAAGTAAAGAACTCCCTACAACAGCAAAGTGGCTGTTTCAAATGAGTTAATGAATAGAAGGCCCAAAAGCAACATCTCTGTTTCTAAAATGGTAAAAGTCCACCTCAGAGGAACCAGAACTCAGAATGTAAAGATGGACAAAATGCCGCTAAGCATTCTGACCAATGATTCTGTCAGGTTGCTGCCTTCTTTTTCTTTTTGGTAGTGACCTTGGAAGGATTTGAACTCCAAACGTAAGAAGTGTCCCTAAACATTTGGTCCAATGGCCTAAAGATTCTGCCTGCTCCCAGGGCAGGGATGGTTGCAGACGTCTACATATCGTCTGTTAAAATGGATACATAGACACAATAAAACTACTTCAACAGAATGGCACTGATGCCAGCAAAGATGGTTGGGCACCCTTACTTCTTGCTTGTTGGAATATTTTACTTTGCATTTTTTCTTTCTATGCAGTTTCTCATTCCTCTTTCCTGTTTTTACCGACTTGCAGTCTGCAGGGAGTTAATGTAGCAAGACAGGACGAATCCAGCTAATTGGTGCTGGAAGCAGAGCATGGCTTGTGGGGTCACCAGGTCCTACACTACATAGTTTTCCTCATTGAAATTTTTAGTTCTCAAGATCAACCAAAAACTAAGTAGTGAACCTGAAACATACCAGCAAGAAATGAGACTAAGTAAAGGACTCCCTACAACAGAAAAGTGGCTGCTTCAAATGAGTTAATGAATAGAAGGCCCAAAAGCAACATCTCTGTTTCTAAAATGGTAAAAGTCCACCTCAGAGGAACCAGAACTCAGAATGTAAAGACAGACAAAATGCCGCTAAGCATTCTGACCACTGATTCTGTCAGGTTGCTGCCTTCTTTTTCTTTTTGGTAGTGACCTTGGAAGGATTTGAACTCCAAACGTAAGAAGTGTCCCTAAACATTTGGTCCAATGGCCTAAAGATTCTGCCTGCTCCCAGGGCAGGGATGGTTGCAGACGTCTACATATCGTCAGTTAAAATGGATACATAGACACAATAGAACTACTTCAACAGAATGGCACTGATGCCAGCAAAGATGGTTGGGCACCCTTACTTCTTGCTTGTTGGAATATTTTACTTTGCATTTTTTCTTTCTATGCAGTTTCTCATTCCTCTTTCCTGTTTTTACCGACTTGCAGTCTGCAGGGAGTTAATGTAGCAAGACAGGACGAATCCAGCTAATTGGTGCTGGAAGCAGAGCATGGCTTGTGGGGTCACCAGGTCCTACACTACATAGTTTTCCTCATTGAAATTTTTAGTTCTCAAGATCAACCAAAAACTAAGTAGTGAACCTGAAACATACCAGCAAGAAATGAGACTAAGTAAAGGACTCCCTACAACGGAAAAGTGGCTGCTTCAAATGAGTTAATGAATAGAAGGCCCAAAAGCAACATCTCTGTTTCTAAAATGGTAAAAGTCCACCTCAGAGGAACCAGAACTCAGAATGTAAAGACAGACAAAATGCCGCTAAGCATTCTGACCACTGATTCTGTCAGGTTGCTGCCTTCTTTTTCTTTTTGGTAGTGACCTTGGAAGGATTTGAACTCCAAATGTAAGAAGTGTCCCGAGGCATTTGGTCCAATGGCCTAAAGATTCTGCCTGCTCCCAGGGCAGGGATGGTTGCAGACGTCTACATATCGTCAGTTAAAATGGATACATAGACACAATAGAACTACTTCAACAGAATGGCACTGATGCCAGCAAAGATGGTTGGGCACCCTTACTTCTTGCTTGTTGGAATATTTTACTTTGCATTTTTTCTTTCTATGCAGTTTCTCATTCCTCTTTCCTGTTTTTACCGACTTGCAGTCTGCAGGGAGTTAATGTAGCAAGACAGGACGAATCCAGCTAATTGGTGCTGGAAGCAGAGCATGGCTTGTGGGGTCACCAGGTCCTACACTACATAGTTTTCCTCATTGAAATTTTTAGTTCTCAAGATCAACCAAAAACTAAGTAGTGAACCTGAAACATACCAGCAAGAAATGAGACTAAGTAAAGGACTCCCTACAACGGAAAAGTGGCTGCTTCAAATGAGTTAAGGAATAGAAGGCCCAAAAGCAACATCTCTGTTTCTAAAATGGTAAAAGTCCACCTCAGAGGAACCAGAACTCAGAATGTAAAGACAGACAAAATGCCGCTAAGCATTCTGACCACTGATTCTGTCAGGTTGCTGCCTTCTTTTTCTTTTTGGTAGTGACCTTGGAAGGATTTGAACTCCAAATGTAAGAAGTGTCCCGAGGCATTTGGTCCAATGGCCTAAAGATTCTGCCTGCTCACAGGGAAGGGATGATTGCAGACGTCTACATATCGTCTATTAAAATGGATACATAGACACTATAAAACTACTTCAACAGAATGGCACTGATGTCAGCAAAGATGGTTGGGCACCCTTACTTCTTGCTTGTTGGAATATTTTACTTTGCATTTTTTCTTTCTATGCAGTTTCTCCTTTCATCTTTTTCTTTTATTTAGTGACCTCGGAGGAATTTGAACAAACTCAGAATGAAATTGGAACAAGTACCACTAAGCATTTTTTCTGATATGCTAAGGTGTCTGCCAGCCTGCAGTGAACAACGATTGTAAAACACCTTTACATCTAGCCTGTTAGAACGGACACACAGCAAAGCTTGTCAAAATGAAGCACAGCATTTTATACAGCCTGAAAGTTCATGCCTTTATAGCAAGTCCCTCTCCATGACTTATGGTCTATTTGTCATGGAGCCCTCTATTTGTATGGCTCTCCATTTTATTGCCCAAAGATGTCCTCAAGCAAAGCTGTTCAAAATTATTGCACCTGTATACAGCAAATCTACCATCAGACAACAGTACTGTAACTTCAATTCCTACCATCCATATAATATAAGTGGGCTTGCTCATTTCCAGCAATATCGACCAAAAACTAAGAAGTGATCCTGAAACATACCAGCATGAAATGATCAGACGAAGAAACGCAAGACAATCCTGCAATAAGATGCAAACTCCATGCTAGACGCCTTGGAAAACTTACAAAACATCCTACATGAAATCCACAAGATGGTTTTATACAAACTATGTTATGATGAATTTGTAAAGTATTAACTGAAAAAGAAAGAAAGATTCTCTGGTGTAGTATTTGCTAATAATCCAGTACAATAGGGAAGTCCAATTGGTGTCATGAAGAATCCGGATCTAAGAAAGGAAATAAAAGCATTTCCCAGAGTCAAAGACGATTCCTCATTTCATACAACATCGACCAAAAACAAAGTAGTGAACCTGAAACATACCAGCAAGAAATAAGACTAAGTAAAGAACTCCCTACAACAGCAAAGTGGCTGTTTCAAATGAGTTAATGAATAGAAGGCCCAAAAGCAACATCTCTGTTTCTAAAATGGTAAAAGTCCACCTCAGAGGAACCAGAACTCAGAATGTAAAGATGGACAAAATGCCGCTAAGCATTCTGACCAATGATTCTGTCAGGTTGCTGCCTTCTTTTTCTTTTTGGTAGTGACCTTGGAAGGATTTGAACTCCAAACGTAAGAAGTGTCCCTAAACATTTGGTCCAATGGCCTAAAGATTCTGCCTGCTCCCAGGGCAGGGATGGTTGCAGACGTCTACATATCGTCTGTTAAAATGGATACATAGACACAATAAAACTACTTCAACAGAATGGCACTGATGCCAGCAAAGATGGTTGGGCACCCTTACTTCTTGCTTGTTGGAATATTTTACTTTGCATTTTTTCTTTCTATGCAGTTTCTCATTCCTCTTTCCTGTTTTTACCGACTTGCAGTCTGCAGGGAGTTAATGTAGCAAGACAGGACGAATCCAGCTAATTGGTGCTGGAAGCAGAGCATGGCTTGTGGGGTCACCAGGTCCTACACTACATAGTTTTCCTCATTGAAATTTTTAGTTCTCAAGATCAACCAAAAACTAAGTAGTGAACCTGAAACATACCAGCAAGAAATGAGACTAAGTAAAGGACTCCCTACAACGGAAAAGTGGCTGCTTCAAATGAGTTAATGAATAGAAGGCCCAAAAGCAACATCTCTGTTTCTAAAATGGTAAAAGTCCACCTCAGAGGAACCAGAACTCAGAATGTAAAGACAGACAAAATGCCGCTAAGCATTCTGACCACTGATTCTGTCAGGTTGCTGCCTTCTTTTTCTTTTTGGTAGTGACCTTGGAAGGATTTGAACTCCAAATGTAAGAAGTGTCCCGAGGCATTTGGTCCAATGGCCTAAAGATTCTGCCTGCTCACAGGGAAGGGATGATTGCAGACGTCTACATATCGTCTATTAAAATGGATACATAGACACTATAAAACTACTTCAACAGAATGGCACTGATGTCAGCAAAGATGGTTGGGCACCCTTACTTCTTGCTTGTTGGAATATTTTACTTTGCATTTTTTCTTTCTATGCAGTTTCTCCTTTCATCTTTTTCTTTTATTTAGTGACCTCGGAGGAATTTGAACAAACTCAGAATGAAATTGGAACAAGTACCACTAAGCATTTTTTCTGATATGCTAAGGTGTCTGCCAGCCTGCAGTGAACAACGATTGTAAAACACCTTTACATCTAGCCTGTTAGAACGGACACACAGCAAAGCTTGTCAAAATGAAGCACAGCATTTTATACAGCCTGAAAGTTCATGCCTTTATAGCAAGTCCCTCTCCATGACTTATGGTCTATTTGTCATGGAGCCCTCTATTTGTATGGCTCTCCATTTTATTGCCCAAAGATGTCCTCAAGCAAAGCTGTTCAAAATTATTGCACCTGTATACAGCAAATCTACCATCAGACAACAGTACTGTAACTTCAATTCCTACCATCCATATAATATAAGTGGGCTTGCTCATTTCCAGCAATATCGACCAAAAACTAAGAAGTGATCCTGAAACATACCAGCATGAAATGATCAGACGAAGAAACGCAAGACAATCCTGCAATAAGATGCAAACTCCATGCTAGACGCCTTGGAAAACTTACAAAACATCCTACATGAAATCCACAAGATGGTTTTATACAAACTATGTTATGATGAATTTGTAAAGTATTAACTGAAAAAGAAAGAAAGATTCTCTGGTGTAGTATTTGCTAATAATCCAGTACAATAGGGAAGTCCAATTGGTGTCATGAAGAATCCGGATCTAAGAAAGGAAATAAAAGCATTTCCCAGAGTCAAAGACGATTCCTCATTTCATACAACATCGACCAAAAACAAAGTAGTGAACCTGAAACATACCAGCAAGAAATAAGACTAAGTAAAGAACTCCCTACAACAGCAAAGTGGCTGTTTCAAATGAGTTAATGAATAGAAGGCCCAAAAGCAACATCTCTGTTTCTAAAATGGTAAAAGTCCACCTCAGAGGAACCAGAACTCAGAATGTAAAGATGGACAAAATGCCGCTAAGCATTCTGACCAATGATTCTGTCAGGTTGCTGCCTTCTTTTTCTTTTTGGTAGTGACCTTGGAAGGATTTGAACTCCAAACGTAAGAAGTGTCCCTAAACATTTGGTCCAATGGCCTAAAGATTCTGCCTGCTCCCAGGGCAGGGATGGTTGCAGACGTCTACATATCGTCTGTTAAAATGGATACATAGACACAATAAAACTACTTCAACAGAATGGCACTGATGCCAGCAAAGATGGTTGGGCACCCTTACTTCTTGCTTGTTGGAATATTTTACTTTGCATTTTTTCTTTCTATGCAGTTTCTCATTCCTCTTTCCTGTTTTTACCGACTTGCAGTCTGCAGGGAGTTAATGTAGCAAGACAGGACGAATCCAGCTAATTGGTGCTGGAAGCAGAGCATGGCTTGTGGGGTCACCAGGTCCTACACTACATAGTTTTCCTCATTGAAATTTTTAGTTCTCAAGATCAACCAAAAACTAAGTAGTGAACCTGAAACATACCAGCAAGAAATGAGACTAAGTAAAGGACTCCCTACAACAGAAAAGTGGCTGCTTCAAATGAGTTAATGAATAGAAGGCCCAAAAGCAACATCTCTGTTTCTAAAATGGTAAAAGTCCACCTCAGAGGAACCAGAACTCAGAATGTAAAGACAGACAAAATGCCGATAAGCATTCTGACCACTGATTCTGTCAGCTTGCTGCCTTCTTTTTCTTTTTGGTAGTGACCTTGGAAGGATTTGAACTCCAAACGTAAGAAGTGTCCCTAAACATTTGGTCCAATGGCCTAAAGATTCTGCCTGCTCCCAGGGCAGGGATGGTTGCAGACGTCTACATATCGTCAGTTAAAATGGATACATAGACACAATAGAACTACTTCAACAGAATGGCACTGATGCCAGCAAAGATGGTTGGGCACCCTTACTTCTTGCTTGTTGGAATATTTTACTTTGCATTTTTTCTTTCTATGCAGTTTCTCATTCCTCTTTCCTGTTTTTACCGACTTGCAGTCTGCAGGGAGTTAATGTAGCAAGACAGGACGAATCCAGCTAATTGGTGCTGGAAGCAGAGCATGGCTTGTGGGGTCACCAGGTCCTACACTACATAGTTTTCCTCATTGAAATTTTTAGTTCTCAAGATCAACCAAAAACTAAGTAGTGAACCTGAAACATACCAGCAAGAAATGAGACTAAGTAAAGGACTCCCTACAACGGAAAAGGGGCTGCTTCAAATGAGTTAAGGAATAGAAGGCCCAAAAGCAACATCTCTGTTTCTAAAATGGTAAAAGTCCACCTCAGAGGAACCAGAACTCAGAATGTAAAGACAGACAAAATGCCGCTAAGCATTCTGACCACTGATTCTGTCAGGTTGCTGCCTTCTTTTTCTTTTTGGTAGTGACCTTGGAAGGATTTGAACTCCAAATGTAAGAAGTGTCCCGAGGCATTTGGTCCAATGGCCTAAAGATTCTGCCTGCTCACAGGGAAGGGATGATTGCAGACGTCTCCATATCGTCTATTAAAATGGATACATAGACACTATAAAACTACTTCAACAGAATGGCACTGATGTCAGCAAAGATGGTTGGGCACCCTTACTTCTTGCTTGTTGGAATATTTTACTTTGCATTTTTTCTTTCTATGCAGTTTCTCCTTTCATCTTTTTCTTTTATTTAGTGACCTCGGAGGAATTTGAACAAACTCAGAATGAAATTGGAACAAGTACCACTAAGCATTTTTTCTGATATGCTAAGGTGTCTGCCAGCCTGCAGTGAACAACGATTGTAAAACACCTTTACATCTAGCCTGTTAGAACGGACACACAGCAAAGCTTGTCAAAATGAAGCACAGCATTTTATACAGCCTGAAAGTTCATGCCTTTATAGCAAGTCCCTCTCCATGACTTATGGTCTATTTGTCATGGAGCCCTCTATTTGTATGGCTCTCCATTTTATTGCCCAAAGATGTCCTCAAGCAAAGCTGTTCAAAATTATTGCACCTGTATACAGCAAATCTACCATCAGACAACAGTACTGTAACTTCAATTCCTACCATCCATATAATATAAGTGGGCTTGCTCATTTCCAGCAATATCGACCAAAAACTAAGAAGTGATCCTGAAACATACCAGCATGAAATGATCAGACGAAGAAACGCAAGACAATCCTGCAATAAGATGCAAACTCCATGCTAGACGCCTTGGAAAACTTACAAAACATCCTACATGAAATCCACAAGATGGTTTTATACAAACTATGTTATGATGAATTTGTAAAGTATTAACTGAAAAAGAAAGAAAGATTCTCTGGTGTAGTATTTGCTAATAATCCAGTACAATAGGGAAGTCCAATTGGTGTCATGAAGAATCCGGATCTAAGAAAGGAAATAAAAGCATTTCCCAGAGTCAAAGACGATTCCTCATTTCATACAACATCGACCAAAAACAAAGTAGTGAACCTGAAACATACCAGCAAGAAATAAGACTAAGTAAAGAACTCCCTACAACAGCAAAGTGGCTGTTTCAAATGAGTTAATGAATAGAAGGCCCAAAAGCAACATCTCTGTTTCTAAAATGGTAAAAGTCCACCTCAGAGGAACCAGAACTCAGAATGTAAAGATGGACAAAATGCCGCTAAGCATTCTGACCAATGATTCTGTCAGGTTGCTGCCTTCTTTTTCTTTTTGGTAGTGACCTTGGAAGGATTTGAACTCCAAACGTAAGAAGTGTCCCTAAACATTTGGTCCAATGGCCTAAAGATTCTGCCTGCTCCCAGGGCAGGGATGGTTGCAGACGTCTACATATCATCTGTTAAAATGGATACATAGACACAATAAAACTACTTCAACAGAATGGCACTGATGCCAGCAAAGATGGTTGGGCACCCTTACTTCTTGCTTGTTGGAATATTTTACTTTGCATTTTTTCTTTCTATGCAGTTTCTCATTCCTCTTTCCTGTTTTTACCGACTTGCAGTCTGCAGGGAGTTAATGTAGCAAGACAGGACGAATCCAGCTAATTGGTGCTGGAAGCAGAGCATGGCTTGTGGGGTCACCAGGTCCTACACTACATAGTTTTCCTCATTGAAATTTTTAGTTCTCAAGATCAACCAAAAACTAAGTAGTGAACCTGAAACATACCAGCAAGAAATGAGACTAAGTAAAGGACTCCCTACAACAGAAAAGTGGCTGCTTCAAATGAGTTAATGAATAGAAGGCCCAAAAGCAACATCTCTGTTTCTAAAATGGTAAAAGTCCACCTCAGAGGAACCAGAACTCAGAATGTAAAGACAGACAAAATGCCGATAAGCATTCTGACCACTGATTCTGTCAGCTTGCTGCCTTCTTTTTCTTTTTGGTAGTGACCTTGGAAGGATTTGAACTCCAAACGTAAGAAGTGTCCCTAAACATTTGGTCCAATGGCCTAAAGATTCTGCCTGCTCCCAGGGCAGGGATGGTTGCAGACGTCTACATATCGTCAGTTAAAATGGATACATAGACACAATAGAACTACTTCAACAGAATGGCACTGATGCCAGCAAAGATGGTTGGGCACCCTTACTTCTTGCTTGTTGGAATATTTTACTTTGCATTTTTTCTTTCTATGCAGTTTCTCATTCCTCTTTCCTGTTTTTACCGACTTGCAGTCTGCAGGGAGTTAATGTAGCAAGACAGGACGAATCCAGCTAATTGGTGCTGGAAGCAGAGCATGGCTTGTGGGGTCACCAGGTCCTACACTACATAGTTTTCCTCATTGAAATTTTTAGTTCTCAAGATCAACCAAAAACTAAGTAGTGAACCTGAAACATACCAGCAAGAAATGAGACTAAGTAAAGGACTCCCTACAACGGAAAAGTGGCTGCTTCAAATGAGTTAATGAATAGAAGGCCCAAAAGCAACATCTCTGTTTCTAAAATGGTAAAAGTCCACCTCAGAGGAACCAGAACTCAGAATGTAAAGACAGACAAAATGCCGCTAAGCATTCTGACCACTGATTCTGTCAGCTTGCTGCCTTCTTTTTCTTTTTGGTAGTGACCTTGGAAGGATTTGAACTCCAAATGTAAGAAGTGTCCCGAGGCATTTGGTCCAATGGCCTAAAGATTCTGCCTGCTCCCAGGGCAGGGATGGTTGCAGACGTCTACATATCGTCAGTTAAAATGGATACATAGACACAATAGAACTACTTCAACAGAATGGCACTGATGCCAGCAAAGATGGTTGGGCACCCTTACTTCTTGCTTGTTGGAATATTTTACTTTGCATTTTTTCTTTCTATGCAGTTTCTCATTCCTCTTTCCTGTTTTTACCGACTTGCAGTCTGCAGGGAGTTAATGTAGCAAGACAGGACGAATCCAGCTAATTGGTGCTGGAAGCAGAGCATGGCTTGTGGGGTCACCAGGTCCTACACTACATAGTTTTCCTCATTGAAATTTTTAGTTCTCAAGATCAACCAAAAACTAAGTAGTGAACCTGAAACATACCAGCAAGAAATGAGACTAAGTAAAGGACTCCCTACAACGGAAAAGTGGCTGCTTCAAATGAGTTAAGGAATAGAAGGCCCAAAAGCAACATCTCTGTTTCTAAAATGGTAAAAGTCCACCTCAGAGGAACCAGAACTCAGAATGTAAAGACAGACAAAATGCCGCTAAGCATTCTGACCACTGATTCTGTCAGGTTGCTGCCTTCTTTTTCTTTTTGGTAGTGACCTTGGAAGGATTTGAACTCCAAATGTAAGAAGTGTCCCGAGGCATTTGGTCCAATGGCCTAAAGATTCTGCCTGCTCACAGGGAAGGGATGATTGCAGACGTCTACATATCGTCTATTAAAATGGATACATAGACACTATAAAACTACTTCAACAGAATGGCACTGATGTCAGCAAAGATGGTTGGGCACCCTTACTTCTTGCTTGTTGGAATATTTTACTTTGCATTTTTTCTTTCTATGCAGTTTCTCCTTTCATCTTTTTCTTTTATTTAGTGACCTCGGAGGAATTTGAACAAACTCAGAATGAAATTGGAACAAGTACCACTAAGCATTTTTTCTGATATGCTAAGGTTTCTGCCAGCCTGCAGTGAACAACGATTGTAAAACACCTTTACATCTAGCCTGTTAGAACGGACACACAGCAAAGCTTGTCAAAATGAAGCACAGCATTTTATACAGCCTGAAAGTTCATGCCTTTATAGCAAGTCCCTCTCCATGACTTATGGTCTATTTGTCATGGAGCCCTCTATTTGTATGGCTCTCCATTTTATTGCCCAAAGATGTCCTCAAGCAAAGCTGTTCAAAATTATTGCACCTGTATACAGCAAATCTACCATCAGACAACAGTACTGTAACTTCAATTCCTACCATCCATATAATATAAGTGGGCTTGCTCATTTCCAGCAATATCGACCAAAAACTAAGAAGTGATCCTGAAACATACCAGCATGAAATGATCAGACGAAGAAACGCAAGACAATCCTGCAATAAGATGCAAACTCCATGCTAGACGCCTTGGAAAACTTACAAAACATCCTACATGAAATCCACAAGATGGTTTTATACAAACTATGTTATGATGAATTTGTAAAGTATTAACTGAAAAAGAAAGAAAGATTCTCTGGTGTAGTATTTGCTAATAATCCAGTACAATAGGGAAGTCCAATTGGTGTCATGAAGAATCCGGATCTAAGAAAGGAAATAAAAGCATTTCCCAGAGTCAAAGACGATTCCTCATTTCATACAACATCGACCAAAAACAAAGTAGTGAACCTGAAACATACCAGCAAGAAATAAGACTAAGTAAAGAACTCCCTACAACAGCAAAGTGGCTGTTTCAAATGAGTTAATGAATAGAAGGCCCAAAAGCAACATCTCTGTTTCTAAAATGGTAAAAGTCCACCTCAGAGGAACCAGAACTCAGAATGTAAAGATGGACAAAATGCCGCTAAGCATTCTGACCAATGATTCTGTCAGGTTGCTGCCTTCTTTTTCTTTTTGGTAGTGACCTTGGAAGGATTTGAACTCCAAACGTAAGAAGTGTCCCTAAACATTTGGTCCAATGGCCTAAAGATTCTGCCTGCTCCCAGGGCAGGGATGGTTGCAGACGTCTACATATCGTCTGTTAAAATGGATACATAGACACAATAAAACTACTTCAACAGAATGGCACTGATGCCAGCAAAGATGGTTGGGCACCCTTACTTCTTGCTTGTTGGAATATTTTACTTTGCATTTTTTCTTTCTATGCAGTTTCTCATTCCTCTTTCCTGTTTTTACCGACTTGCAGTCTGCAGGGAGTTAATGTAGCAAGACAGGACGAATCCAGCTAATTGGTGCTGGAAGCAGAGCATGGCTTGTGGGGTCACCAGGTCCTACACTACATAGTTTTCCTCATTGAAATTTTTAGTTCTCAAGATCAACCAAAAACTAAGTAGTGAACCTGAAACATACCAGCAAGAAATGAGACTAAGTAAAGGACTCCCTACAACAGAAAAGTGGCTGCTTCAAATGAGTTAATGAATAGAAGGCCCAAAAGCAACATCTCTGTTTCTAAAATGGTAAAAGTCCACCTCAGAGGAACCAGAACTCAGAAGTAAAGACAGACAAAATGCCGATAAGCATTCTGACCACTGATTCTGTCAGCTTGCTGCCTTCTTTTTCTTTTTGGTAGTGACCTTGGAAGGATTTGAACTCCAAACGTAAGAAGTGTCCCTAAACATTTGGTCCAATGGCCTATAGATTCTGCCTGCTCCCAGGGCAGGGATGGTTGCAGACGTCTACATATCGTCAGTTAAAATGGATACATAGACACAATAGAACTACTTCAACAGAATGGCACTGATGCCAGCAAAGATGGTTGGGCACCCTTACTTCTTGCTTGTTGGAATATTTTACTTTGCATTTTTTCTTTCTATGCAGTTTCTCATTCCTCTTTCCTGTTTTTACCGACTTGCAGTCTGCAGGGAGTTAATGTAGCAAGACAGGACGAATCCAGCTAATTGGTGCTGGAAGCAGAGCATGGCTTGTGGGGTCACCAGGTCCTACACTACATAGTTTTCCTCATTGAAATTTTTAGTTCTCAAGATCAACCAAAAACTAAGTAGTGAACCTGAAACATACCAGCAAGAAATGAGACTAAGTAAAGGACTCCCTACAACGGAAAAGTGGCTGCTTCAAATGAGTTAATGAATAGAAGGCCCAAAAGCAACATCTCTGTTTCTAAAATGGTAAAAGTCCACCTCAGAGGAACCAGAACTCAGAATGTAAAGACAGACAAAATGCCGCTAAGCATTCTGACCACTGATTCTGTCAGGTTGCTGCCTTCTTTTTCTTTTTGGTAGTGACCTTGGAAGGATTTGAACTCCAAATGTAAGAAGTGTCCCGAGGCATTTGGTCCAATGGCCTAAAGATTCTGCCTGCTCACAGGGAAGGGATGATTGCAGACGTCTACATATCGTCTATTAAAATGGATACATAGACACTATAAAACTACTTCAACAGAATGGCACTGATGTCAGCAAAGATGGTTGGGCACCCTTACTTCTTGCTTGTTGGAATATTTTACTTTGCATTTTTTCTTTCTATGCAGTTTCTCCTTTCATCTTTTTCTTTTATTTAGTGACCTCGGAGGAATTTGAACAAACTCAGAATGAAATTGGAACAAGTACCACTAAGCATTTTTTCTGATATGCTAAGGTGTCTGCCAGCCTGCAGTGAACAACGATTGTAAAACACCTTTACATCTAGCCTGTTAGAACGGACACACAGCAAAGCTTGTCAAAATGAAGCACAGCATTTTATACAGCCTGAAAGTTCATGCCTTTATAGCAAGTCCCTCTCCATGACTTATGGTCTATTTGTCATGGAGCCCTCTATTTGTATGGCTCTCCATTTTATTGCCCAAAGATGTCCTCAAGCAAAGCTGTTCAAAATTATTGCACCTGTATACAGCAAATCTACCATCAGACAACAGTACTGTAACTTCAATTCCTACCATCCATATAATATAAGTGGGCTTGCTCATTTCCAGCAATATCGACCAAAAACTAAGAGGTGATCCTGAAACATACCAGCATGAAATGATCAGACGAAGAAACGCAAGACAATCCTGCAATAAGATGCAAACTCCATGCTAGACGCCTTGGAAAACTTACAAAACATCCTACATGAAATCCACAAGATGGTTTTATACAAACTATGTTATGATGAATTTGTAAAGTATTAACTGAAAAAGAAAGAAAGATTCTCTGGTGTAGTATTTGCTAATAATCCAGTACAATAGGGAAGTCCAATTGGTGTCATGAAGAATCCGGATCTAAGAAAGGAAATAAAAGCATTTCCCAGAGTCAAAGACGATTCCTCATTTCATACAACATCGACCAAAAACAAAGTAGTGAACCTGAAACATACCAGCAAGAAATAAGACTAAGTAAAGAACTCCCTACAACAGCAAAGTGGCTGTTTCAAATGAGTTAATGAATAGAAGGCCCAAAAGCAACATCTCTGTTTCTAAAATGGTAAAAGTCCACCTCAGAGGAACCAGAACTCAGAATGTAAAGATGGACAAAATGCCGCTAAGCATTCTGACCAATGATTCTGTCAGCTTGCTGCCTTCTTTTTCTTTTTGGTAGTGACCTTGGAAGGATTTGAACTCCAAACGTAAGAAGTGTCCCTAAACATTTGGTCCAATGGCCTAAAGATTCTGCCTGCTCCCAGGGCAGGGATGGTTGCAGACGTCTACATATCGTCAGTTAAAATGGATACATAGACACAATAGAACTACTTCAACAGAATGGCACTGATGCCAGCAAAGATGGTTGGGCACCCTTACTTCTTGCTTGTTGGAATATTTTACTTTGCATTTTTTCTTTCTATGCAGTTTCTCATTCCTCTTTCCTGTTTTTACCGACTTGCAGTCTGCAGGGAGTTAATGTAGCAAGACAGGACGAATCCAGCTAATTGGTGCTGGAAGCAGAGCATGGCTTGTGGGGTCACCAGGTCCTACACTACATAGTTTTCCTCATTGAAATTTTTAGTTCTCAAGATCAACCAAAAACTAAGTAGTGAACCTGAAACATACCAGCAAGAAATGAGACTAAGTAAAGGACTCCCTACAACGGAAAAGTGGCTGCTTCAAATGAGTTAATGAATAGAAGGCCCAAAAGCAACATCTCTGTTTCTAAAATGGTAAAAGTCCACCTCAGAGGAACCAGAACTCAGAATGTAAAGACAGACAAAATGCCGCTAAGCATTCTGACCACTGATTCTGTCAGGTTGCTGCCTTCTTTTTCTTTTTGGTAGTGACCTTGGAAGGATTTGAACTCCAAATGTAAGAAGTGTCCCGAGGCATTTGGTCCAATGGCCTAAAGATTCTGCCTGCTCCCAGGGCAGGGATGGTTGCAGACGTCTACATATCGTCTGTTAAAATGGATACATAGACACAATAAAACTACTTCAACAGAATGGCACTGATGCCAGCAAAGATGGTTGGGCACCCTTACTTCTTGCTTGTTGGAATATTTTACTTTGCATTTTTTCTTTCTATGCAGTTTCTCCTTTCATCTTTTTCTTTTATTTAGTGACCTCGGAGGAATTTGAACAAACTCAGAATGAAATTGGAACAAGTACCACTAAGCATTTTTTCTGATATGCTAAGGTTTCTGCCAGCCTGCAGTGAACAACGATTGTAAAACACCTTTACATCTAGCCTGTTAGAACGGACACACAGCAAAGCTTGTCAAAATGAAGCACAGCATTTTATACAGCCTGAAAGTTCATGCCTTTATAGCAAGTCCCTCTCCATGACTTATGGTCTATTTGTCATGGAGCCCTCTATTTGTATGGCTCTCCATTTTATTGCCCAAAGATGTCCTCAAGCAAAGCTGTTCAAAATTATTGCACCTGTATACAGCAAATCTACCATCAGACAACAGTACTGTAACTTCAATTCCTACCATCCATATAATATAAGTGGGCTTGCTCATTTCCAGCAATATCGACCAAAAACTAAGAAGTGATCCTGAAACATACCAGCATGAAATGATCAGACGAAGAAACGCAAGACAATCCTGCAATAAGATGCAAACTCCATGCTAGACGCCTTGGAAAACTTACAAAACATCCTACATGAAATCCACAAGATGGTTTTATACAAACTATGTTATGATGAATTTGTAAAGTATTAACTGAAAAAGAAAGAAAGATTCTCTGGTGTAGTATTTGCTAATAATCCAGTACAATAGGGAAGTCCAATTGGTGTCATGAAGAATCCGGATCTAAGAAAGGAAATAAAAGCATTTCCCAGAGTCAAAGACGATTCCTCATTTCATACAACATCGACCAAAAACAAAGTAGTGAACCTGAAACATACCAGCAAGAAATAAGACTAAGTAAAGAACTCCCTACAACAGCAAAGTGGCTGTTTCAAATGAGTTAATGAATAGAAGGCCCAAAAGCAACATCTCTGTTTCTAAAATGGTAAAAGTCCACCTCAGAGGAACCAGAACTCAGAATGTAAAGATGGACAAAATGCCGCTAAGCATTCTGACCAATGATTCTGTCAGGTTGCTGCCTTCTTTTTCTTTTTGGTAGTGACCTTGGAAGGATTTGAACTCCAAACGTAAGAAGTGTCCCTAAACATTTGGTCCAATGGCCTAAAGATTCTGCCTGCTCCCAGGGCAGGGATGGTTGCAGACGTCTACATATCGTCTGTTAAAATGGATACATAGACACAATAAAACTACTTCAACAGAATGGCACTGATGCCAGCAAAGATGGTTGGGCACCCTTACTTCTTGCTTGTTGGAATATTTTACTTTGCATTTTTTCTTTCTATGCAGTTTCTCATTCCTCTTTCCTGTTTTTACCGACTTGCAGTCTGCAGGGAGTTAATGTAGCAAGACAGGACGAATCCAGCTAATTGGTGCTGGAAGCAGAGCATGGCTTGTGGGGTCACCAGGTCCTACACTACATAGTTTTCCTCATTGAAATTTTTAGTTCTCAAGATCAACCAAAAACTAAGTAGTGAACCTGAAACATACCAGCAAGAAATGAGACTAAGTAAAGGACTCCCTACAACAGAAAAGTGGCTGCTTCAAATGAGTTAATGAATAGAAGGCCCAAAAGCAACATCTCTGTTTCTAAAATGGTAAAAGTCCACCTCAGAGGAACCAGAACTCAGAATGTAAAGACAGACAAAATGCCGATAAGCATTCTGACCACTGATTCTGTCAGCTTGCTGCCTTCTTTTTCTTTTTGGTAGTGACCTTGGAAGGATTTGAACTCCAAATGTAAGAAGTGTCCCGAGGCATTTGGTCCAATGGCCTAAAGATTCTGCCTGCTCACAGGGAAGGGATGATTGCAGACGTCTCCATATCGTCTATTAAAATGGATACATAGACACTATAAAACTACTTCAACAGAATGGCACTGATGTCAGCAAAGATGGTTGGGCACCCTTACTTCTTGCTTGTTGGAATATTTTACTTTGCATTTTTTCTTTCTATGCAGTTTCTCCTTTCATCTTTTTCTTTTATTTAGTGACCTCGGAGGAATTTGAACAAACTCAGAATGAAATTGGAACAAGTACCACTAAGCATTTTTTCTGATATGCTAAGGTGTCTGCCAGCCTGCAGTGAACAACGATTGTAAAACACCTTTACATCTAGCCTGTTAGAACGGACACACAGCAAAGCTTGTCAAAATGAAGCACAGCATTTTATACAGCCTGAAAGTTCATGCCTTTATAGCAAGTCCCTCTCCATGACTTATGGTCTATTTGTCATGGAGCCCTCTATTTGTATGGCTCTCTATTT
Source organism: Octopus bimaculoides (assembly GCF_046866305.1). Taxonomy (NCBI): domain Eukaryota; kingdom Metazoa; phylum Mollusca; class Cephalopoda; order Octopoda; family Octopodidae; genus Octopus; species Octopus bimaculoides. Next base: position 51,895,204 of record NC_142944.1, read on the forward strand.
TATTGCCCAAAGATGTCCTCAAGCAAAGCTGTTCAAAATTATTGCACCTGTATACAGCAAATCTACCATCAGACAACAGTACTGTAACTTCAATTCCTACCATCCATATAATATAAGTGGGCTTGCTCATTTCCAGCAATATCGACCAAAAACTAAGAAGTGATCCTGAAACATACCAGCATGAAATGATCAGACGAAGAAACGCAAGACAATCCTGCAATAAGATGCAAACTCCATGCTAGACGCCTTGGAAAACTTACAAAACATCCTACATGAAATCCACAAGATGGTTTTATACAAACTATGTTATGATGAATTTGTAAAGTATTAACTGAAAAAGAAAGAAAGATTCTCTGGTGTAGTATTTGCTAATAATCCAGTACAATAGGGAAGTCCAATTGGTGTCATGAAGAATCCGGATCTAAGAAAGGAAATAAAAGCATTTCCCAGAGTCAAAGACGATTCCTCATTTCATACAACATCGACCAAAAACAAAGTAGTGAACCTGAAACATACCAGCAAGAAATAAGACTAAGTAAAGAACTCCCTACAACAGCAAAGTGGCTGCTTCAAATGAGTTAATGAATAGAAGGCCCAAAAGCAACATCTGTTTCTAAAATGGTAAAAGTCCACCTCAGAGGAACCAGAACTCAGAATGTAAAGACAGACAAAATGCCGCTAAGCATTCTGACCAATGATTCTGTCAGGTTGCTGCCTTCTTTTTCTTTTTGGTAGTGACCTTGGAAGGATTTGAACTCCAAACGTAAGAAGTGTCCCTAAACATTTGGTCCAATGGCCTAAAGATTCTGCCTGCTCCCAGGGCAGGGATGGTTGCAGACGTCTACATATCGTCTGTTAAAATGGATACATAGACACAATAAAACTACTTCAACAGAATGGCACTGATGCCAGCAAAGATGGTTGGGCACCCTTACTTCTTGCTTGTTGGAATATTTTACTTTGCATTTTTTCTTTCTATGCAGTTTCTCATTCCTCTTTCCTGTTTTTACCGACTTGCAGTCTGCAGGGAGTTAATGTAGCAAGATAGGACGAATCCAGCTAATTGGTGCTGGAAGCAGAGCATGGCTTGTGGGGTCACCAGGTCCGACACTACATAGTTTTCCTCATTGAAATTTTTAGTTCTCAAGATCAACCAAAAACTAAGTAGTGAACCTGAAACATACCAGCAAGAAATAAGACTAAGTAAAGAACTCCCTACAACAGCAAAGTGGCTGCTTCAAATGAGTTAATGAATAGAAGGCCCAAAAGCAACATCTCTGTTTCTAAAATGGTAAAAGTCCACCTCAGAGGAACCAGAACTCAGAATGTAAAGACAGACAAAATGCCGCTAAGCATTCTGACCAATGATTCTGTCAGGTTGCTGCCTTCTTTTTCTTTTTGGTAGTGACCTTGGAAGGATTTGAACTCCAAACGTAAGAAGTGTCCCTAAACATTTGGTCCAATGGCCTAAAGATTCTGCCTGCTCCCAGGGCAGGGATGGTTGCAGACGTCTACATATCGTCTGTTAAAATGGATACATAGACATTATAAAACTACTTCAACAGAATGGCACTGATGTCAGCAAAGATGGTTGGGCACCCTTACTTCTTGCTTGTTGGAATATTTTACTTTGCATTTTTTCTTTCTATGCAGTTTCTCCTTTCATCTTTTTCTTTTATTTAGTGACCTCGGAGGAATTTGAACAAACTCAGAATGAAATTGTTACAAGTACCACTAAGCATTTTTTCTGATATGCTAAGGTGTCTGCCAGCCTGCAGTGAACAACGATTGTAAAACACCTTTACATCTAGCCTGTTAGAACGGACACACAGCAAAGCTTGTCAAAATGAAGCACAGCATTTTATACAGCCTGAAAGTTCATGCCTTTATAGCAAGTCCCTCTCCATGACTTATGGTCTATTTGTCATGGAGCCCTCTATTTGTATGGCTCTCCATTTTATTGCCCAAAGATGTCCTCAAGCAAAGCTGTTCAAAATTATTGCACCTGTATACAGCAAATCTACCATCAGACAACAGTACTGTAACTTCAATTCCTACCATCCATATAATATAAGTGGGCTTGCTCATTTCCAGCAATTTCGACCAAAAACTAAGAAGTGATCCTGAAACATACCAGCATGAAATGATCACACTAAGAAACGCAAGATAATCCTGCAATAATATGCAAATTCCATGCTAGACGTCTTGGAAAACTTACAAAACATCCTACATGAAATCCACAAGATGGCTTTATACAAACAATGTTATGATGAATTTGTAAAGCTCAAATTGAACAAGAAGACTATTGTATGTGCTAATAATTTAGCACAACAGTGAACTCCTTTGTGACCTCAAAGAATCCAGATTTAACAAGAAATAGAAACATTTGCCAGACCGTTGGGTAGTTACACTTGAATTTCCACTGCTTTAATGATTTTGAAGAATATGGGTTCAAGACAGCCACACCTCATAAGCATAGCTTCAGAGGTGAGCAACTTAACTTCAATTCTCACAATGGCTTTCCTATAACATCGACCAAAAACTAAGTGGTGATCCTGAAACATACCAGCAAGAAATGTTCAGTCTAAGAAACATTCAAATATTTAACAAGTAAACAGCAAGCATCCTATCCACTCTAAGCTAGGAAGATGGAAGAGGATGAAATGCCAGGCAAACCTGAAAATCTGCAACATTGAATGATGAATTTGTAAAGCAGAAATTGAACAAGGTGTAGACAGTTACCTCCCTTGAAACCAGTATGCTCCAGCTTGTGCCCATTTGTCCTTCCAAGAGCCCATGGCCACGCCTCTGTACTGATCAAAGAAAGGTGCTGTCGATTTTCGTGCTTGTGGTGACTTTAGAAGGCTTAATGCTGTCACGGTTCCAGATCGCTATCCAATTTCTCTTTCACAGGATTTTTCTTCTGCCCTACATGGATGCAAATTTTTTTTTTTCCAAAATCAACATTGTAAGTGCATATCAAATTCCCATTAACCCGGAAGAAATACCCAAGACAGCAGTAACAACACTTTTTGGAGCATTTGAATTTTTATCCATGCCTTTCAGACTTCTTAACGCAGCAAGCACATTCCAGAGATTTATTGACAAGATTGTTTGTGGCTTATGTTTTGCTTTTGCACACGTAGATGATCTCGTAACTGCCAACATCACTGAAGATCAACATATACAGCATTTAACACAGTTGTTCCAATGTTTGCATTCTTTTGGTGTGAAGATCAATCTGTCCAAATGTGTGTTTGGATCTTTCAGCTTGGAATATTTGGGACACCTCATGAACACCGATGGCATTTGCCTGCTTCCTGCTAAAGTGGAGGCCATCAAACACTTGTCTCCTCCAGTTAAGAATATTTCATACAACATTAACAAAAAACTAAGTAGTGAACCTGAAACATACCAGCAAGAAACGATGAGACAAAGATATTCTACAATTTAACACGTACCCAACAAACATACCTCCACTCCATCTAGGAGGAGGGAAGCAGATGAAACGCAAGAAGCTGCTGCAACAGTATGTCAACCCTATGTCAGAGTCCACTCAGAAAACATCCAGCACAAGATCCACAAGATGGATTGATAGAAATACATTGAATGATACATTTGGAAAGCTCAATTTCAGTAAGAAAAAGAGACTCTCTTGTGTAGTGTTTGTTAATAATCTGGTACATCAGCTGATTTTATCCTAAAAACAATAAAAATTTGATTCCACTGGACTTTATGAAGGATCCAGGTTCCAACAAAGATAAAAGTATTTCCAATCACTTCCAAGCATTCGCTGGTAATTAAGAAAGCCCATGAAAATGAAGTACAGTGTTTTAAGGACAACTGAAGAATGCACATCTCAACTCTTCCAAGAAAGCCAGAACAATTGCAAAGTTTGCAGAGAAAATCATGATTCTTGATACCAATGTGACCATGTTGTGAAGAATCAATTTCCTCTATGTAGACACTATAAACTCAATTTCCTCCTCAGCTTCATAGAAGCAATGATAGTTCCTGAGGCAGTTATGGATATAAACGCATCTCAGTTTCCATTAAAACAAAAACCTGTTCCTCACTCTTCAGCAAGTCATTGATGGCAGTACAATTGAAACAGCACATATAGGGATCAACTTTAATGCAAAAGTCTCTCCCTGTATCACTACAGAACAAAGCAAAGCATTTTCCTTGAATTTGAAACAAGTGTTTGCAGGGCAAGCAAAAATGGTTGATCAAACAAGAAACATAGCGATAACGACTGGATAGGAAAACTGTAAGGTTTTCTTCCTTCTCAAATACAGACTTCGACAAGGTAAAAAAAGGAAATCTCTGAAGTTGGACTAAAAGTCAGGTTTATATGCAGTCTTTGACCAAGATGAAATGGAGATCCACAAAATGGATTTACACAAAGAAAAGCATTGAACGATGAATTTATAAAGCTCAAAATGAGCAAGAAAGACGGGCTTTTTATCAGGTAGTTGAAAATTGTATACTAGATCCAAGAAGGTGACTTCACCAGACCTAAATAACATTCCAAGTTCAAAAGAGAAAATGTGAACTCCATGTTGGATGTCTGAGAAAACTTAGAAAAATGTCCTCCACAAGATCGATTTAAACAATGGATGGTATGATGAATTTGTAAAGCTCATATTGAGCAAGAGAAAGAAACTTTCTGGTGTGGTATTTGCTAATAATGTAGCACAATAGGGATGTGCATTTGTCCTCATGAAGAATCCGGATCTAAGGAAATAAATGTATTTCCCAGAGTCTTGATTAGTTACAGATAAATACATGTTTCAATTTTCATTAAAACACCAATGTTTTCCAATCTTTTTAGTGATTAATTAATGACTGTAATATTGAGACTGCATTAAAGTCGATGCCTACATAGTATGATTGTTTAGTACTCTATGGAACAACGTAAAGCAAACAAAACAACAACTTCATAGATTGAGCTTCACCAAGAACCGACACATACAGCTGATATTCAGTCAAACTAAGATCCACAAAATGTACTTGCACTAACAAAAATATTGAAATGGGAATTTGCAAAGATCAAAATGAGCAAGAAAGACAGGCTTTCTAGCAGAGCAATTGCAAGTTACCTATCAGATCAGGAAGCCAAGTTTGTCACAAAAACAACAAGAAGCAGATTTCACTGGACCTAATTAAAGATCTAAGTTTCAAAGAGAAACACCACTGGGCCTTGTGAATTATCCAGATTTAACAAAAGAAATAAAGACTTATTTCCCATCACTACAAGAATTCACAGGCAATGGCAATATGCTTCCGCCTCGTGGGCTTATTAGAGAAACAGCAACTTCAAAGTGGGCTGAGAATCAACCTGAGATCCATAAGATGGATTTGCACAAACAAAAATATTAAATCATTATTACCTGAATGTCAAAATTGGTAGCATCGTAATTGCTAATTACCTAGCAAACCAGGGAGCCAAGTTTTCCTTAAAAATAAGAATGTAATCTCATTGGGCCTCAGAAAGATCCAGAATTAAGAAAAAAATTAAAATATTTTTCATATTAGAGAAACAGCAACTTCAAAGTGGGCTGAGAATCAACCTAAGATCCATAAGATGGATTTGCACAAACAAAAATATTTAATCATTATTGTCTGAACGACAGGTTCTGTAGCGTTGTAATTGCTAATTACCTAGCAAACCAGGGGCCAAATTTTCCATATTAGAGAAAGAGCAACTTCAAAGTGGGCTGAGAATCAACCTAAGAACCACAAGATGTATTTGCACAAACAAAAATATTAAATCATTATTCTTTAAAGCTCAAATTTAGCAATTACAATGCTACAAATTCTGTCATTCTTGCTCATTATCTAGCAGACCAGGGAGCTAAATTTTCCATAAAAATTGGAAGAATGTACTCCCACTGGGCCTGAAGGAGGATCCAGCTTTAAAAAATAAAAGTATTTTCTATATTAAAGAAATGGCAACTCCATAGAGGGCTGCGAATCGACGTGATATCCACAAGAGGGATTTGCACAAACAAAATTATTAAATCATTATTACCTGAATGTCAAAATTGGTAGCATTGTAATTGCTAATTACCTAGCCAACCAGGGAGCCAAATTTTCCATAAAAATAAGAATGCAATCTTCCTGGGCCTCAAGAAAGATCCAGAATTAAAGAAAATAAAAACATTTTTCCATATTAGAGAAACAGCAACTTCAAAGTGGGCTGAGAATCAACCTAAGATCCATAAGATGGATTTGCACAAACAAAAATATTTAATCATTATTACCTGAATGTCAAAATTGGTAGCATTGTAATTGCTAATTACCTAGCCAACCAGGGAGCCAAATTTTCCATAAAAATAAGAATGCAATCTTCCTGGGCCTCAAGAAAGATCCAGAATTAAAGAAAATAAAAACATTTTTCCATATTAGAGAAACAGCAACTTCAAAGTGGGCTGAGAATCAACCTAAGATCCATAAGATGGATTTGCACAAACAAAAATATTTAATCATTATTACCTGAATGTCAAAATTGGTAGCATTGTAATTGCTAATTACCTAGCCAACCAGGGAGCCAAATTTTCCATAAAAATAAGAATGCAATCTTCCTGGGCCTCAAGAAAGATCCAGAATTAAGAAAATAAAAACATTTTTCCATATTAGAGAAACAACAACTTCAAAGTGGGCTGAGAATCAACCTAAGAACCACAAGATGTATTTGCACAAACAAAAATATTAAATCATTATTCTTTAAAGCTCAAATTTAGCAATTACAATGCTACAAATTCTGTCATTCTTGCTCATTATCTAGCAGACCAGGGAGCTAAATTTTCCATAAAAATTGGAAAGTGAGAGGCCTTACTGCAGATGACATCACTATCATAATATCCAGTTGCTACCACCTGCGACAAGTGGGTGATGTCAAAGGAATACGAGACAGTAGCAAAAGCAAGAATAAACCAAGAGAAGTCAGTCGGCTTGCAACTCGGTACCTGGAGAGACAAGTCAATGCCATCATACAACGTGGTGGTGTGGTGGATGGACGTTCCAGTGAAAATGTCAGTGGTTTCTTTTGGTCCAGACCTCCAGATAGAAACTAGATGAAATAACGTACCTGCTGAACACCCTTCAAAATTGCTAGGCCTTGTGCCGAAATTCAGAGCAAAATGCTTAGCAGCAGTTAGTTGTTACATTCTAAGTCCCCCACCCCACGTCTAATCTGAAATTACTGTACTTGAATCAATGTTTAAAACCATTATTTACCCAGACCTGGTCTGGAAGGCAGCTGTTCCTGAAATATAGGACAGCAGTGGTGGCAGATGGTCTGTCTGTGAATTTCATTCTTCCACAGTTCACGTTTTCAGTGAACTGGAACCATGGATCAAGTGGAGACCCAGGCTGTGTGAATGGCATGCAGAGTGCCGTGAGGCTCTCTGGCTCCTCTCCCACAAGGGCAATGTTAGCGGCCGGGGTTCCACAACATTCTTCTATAGAGGGTTGGTAGAGAGCGAGTGTGACGCTAACCTGGGGAGAACTCTGGGCTTTAATGAACGTCAGCCTGCCAGTCTGTTTTGGAGAATTAGCGGGCCAGGACCTCTGGATAATTACCAGAAATCCCTAGCCTAGCAATGTTACCAGGGTGCCCTGCCCATTCAGGATAGGTTCTATAGACATGGCCAATTTTCGTTGCCATCTTGTCTGAGATGCAGGCGAAGCAGTGAAACTGTTTTCCACGCATTCATGCAATCTCCAATGTTATTGGATCTATGTAACTACACCAAACCTGTTGTCACATCTGGGAAGAGTACAGATGCCGGCCAAGTCTATCATCATGATAGTCTAGCCACCTTCCCTTAACAAAGAAGGAAACATTTGCACGCTTGTCGTGACAATGACGAAAGAGGCAATCTGGAAGATGAGAGCAAAATGTATCGAGACAGGCACCTTCATATCCAGCTTTGGGTTGGTGATCTTTTTCCGCTTCCACCCGAAACGGAAAAAAAGGCTGGAGAGCTTGCTGGGAGTGAATGGCCCAACCTAAAGGAAGCTATAAAGGTATGAAAATGTTTCAGTGGCAGTGTGTGGGGTGTGGGACCCCCCATCTTTCCCACTTTTTTCATTTCTAATTTAGGCATTGTACATATTTTTAACTAACTTTTAATTTTGTTAATTCCCACACGTTATGTACGTGGTTCAGCAACACCCCTCCCCCTTTCTTTGTGCACTTGTCTGTCCTTGTTTGTCCCCCATGTTGTCCCTTCATGGTAATAAAAGAAATAATTCACAGAAGATGACAATGTGCTTCTTTGTGGATTTACTTTTCGCTAGAAAGAGTTTTGTAGGTAACTGGTGCATACACACCAAAACTCTTTCCAAGGAAGCCAGAACAATTGCAGAGCATGAGAGACTGAGAGAAACATGATCCTTGGTGTCAATGGGACTATGTTGTGAAAAATCATTGCTTGTCTCCAATGCACTTTCTCTATATAGGAATTAGGAATTCAATTTCCTCATTGGCTGCCACAGAAACCATGGGTTGTGCCTTGGAGAACAGGTTCCCTTCTCTTAACCCAATAGACCCCTGGTTGTGTTTTTGCTCCTACTAATTTGGACATGAACTTGCTGGGAATCATCTGACTGAGCATATGAAATGTTCAGCATGTAGTCGACACCCATAGCTTACAGTTACATACTGTCCTTCTCTTCCAGATTGTGAAAGCTTACCATAATGTTTAATCTAAATACAGTGAAATTTTAAGTCACCAGGTCTTACAAATTCAAGTAATTATTGTATATCGTGTTTAATTCAAGCTTTCTAATGCTTTGAACCTGATGACAAAGGATCATTTTACTCACAACTAAAATATCTATTAGTATTACTAGCTTGAAGTAGTTCATATGAAAGCTTAAGAAAAATCTTTTGACAATGCATAAACATAACAATGGGCGCCCTACCTTTATGTGCTTGTCTGTCCCCTCTGTGTGTTATCACAAAGGCAAGACATAAGTCTAGGCATTAACATATATATGTGTGTGTGTGTATACGCATACACACACACACACACATACTGTACATATATTTTTGCATAATAAACTTCAGTTTGTCTTTTACTCTACCACATTGAATGAAATTTTGCTGAAGAAGTTAGTATGAGACACTAACCGTTCGTGACCTCACCACAGACACGCCACCAGATGCTACCTACAAGAGTGTAAAAGAGCAGGTCCTTTGTAGGAATTCGAAATCCAACAGCTGCTTTCTCACTCTTCCAGAGGACGAATATTTGGGAGATAGGACTGACCAAATTTTTACATAGGATTCGCGAGTTGGCTGATGGCTCCAAAGGGGAGAATTCATTTATAAAACATTTTAGTCGTCCCCACAAGGATGCACTACAGAACAAGATAATTTTCAGCAGACAAATATTCCCACATTAGAGACCTAAGATCCACAAGATGGATTTGCACAAACAAAAATATTAAATCATTATTCTTTAAAGCTCAAATTGAGCAAGAATGACAGGATCTGTAGCATTGTAATTGCTAATTATCTAGCAGACAAGGGAGCCAAATTTTCCATAAAAATAGGAAGAATGTAATCTCACTGGGACTCAAGATCCAGATTTAACAAAAAAGGAGTTAGGGGTAATGTGGTTGCAGAAATTGTCTGACAGCCATGACTGGATTCTCCTGCTTGTGTGGCATTGTGCAGAGTCCTGTTGCCAGACTCTTCCAACAGCCACCCTCCTGGCTATCTTCCAGCAGCCACCCTCTTGACCAAGAGTAGCACTACCTCTTCCATGTTGAGTCTGAAACATAAGGGAAGATGAATGGAAGCATAACATCACCATTCCTAGTGATCACTCCAAACACCATGATGTTGACTGAATGTTTGATTTTCATCATTCTTGGTACATGTTTTGGGAACATGGCAAGTCTTCAGATTGACACCCAAACATTCTGAAATGTTCATAGTGGAGACAAGTATTCCCACATTAGAGACAAAAATTCTAAGTGTAAAAAGTCCTAGGCACTGGAATGTGGAGGATATGCCCTCAAAAAATGAAACCAGAGAAGTGGGGCTATAAAGATCTACTAGCATTTACATGTCAAACTGTACAGTATCTTTTGAAGTATGGAACACCATTCAGGAATCCCAGAAGACAAAAATTGCTTGTTGCATCAAGAGCAAGTATCAATGAGGAAAGATATGACAACATAGGTTATGATATATCAAAGAGTGAACCAGAAAATCATTGACGATGTAGGCAATGCAAGAGTCAAAATATACATGTGCTGGAAATGCAGAGTTCCTATGCATGTCAACTGTGCCTCTGATTATCACAGAATCCAGTGTTAGTGAAGTTTTGGGAAGAAGTCCTGAGAATCATCTTATATTACATAACAGAAAAGAAAAAAGGTTACATTTAGATAGAATGTATATTTAATGTTTTGTGATATTGTATTATGCTGTATTACAATGATAATTATAGTTTCAAAGTAAAATTTTCATAAAGATTTCAATCAGTTCTATATTTTGTTTAGATAAGAATGACCACGTATTTGAAATAATGAAAATTAAACTAATCTCAATGTTTGCTTTAATTTTCATTAATCCAAATATTTTCCCTAGAAATAGAAAGAATGAGTGTAAAATGCTTCAGTTTTATTTGAATTAGTAAACATTTTTGATGTAAGATTTTTTTTTGTATAATGATACATTATGTAACCTGTGGCCCACCGCTGCACTAACGAAACATGTACTAGGGCTGGTGTGCCCATTGTTGCATTAATGTAATACACATAAATTTATAATAACTTCTTACATGTTAAATTAGTCAAAATAATCAAGTGCTATGTATCATTAAACATAATATCTACCATATATGTGAAAGATAACCGATTCCTAAGACTTATTTTTTTTTTTTTAAAGAGCATACACGGGTTAAGCAAGCCATTAATTACTAGTATATAAATCCACAAGAGGTATTTACACATACACAAATGCTGAAAGATGAATTTGTAAAGCTCAAATTGAGCAAGAAAGATAGATCTTGTAACACTGTAGTTGCTCATCTAGCTCATACAAGAGCCAAATTTATTATAAAAATAATAAGAAGCAGACTCCATGGGACCTCATTAAAAGTCTAAAATTAAGAGTAAAATGTATCCCCATCACCATAAGTATTCACTGATAATGACAATGTAAACACATTTTCCATTGGTTATATTAATCATGTCTGTTTTAATTCTACCAATACATTAGACCATCAATCGTGTCTTCACTGAAGACCATGCGATAATAGAATAAACAGAAAATGCAAGATCCTGAGAATGAACTGCAAAAGAAGTATGATATGTTGGAAAAATATGAATATATACCAGCCTTAGTCTAAAATGTTAAATGGATATGGAAAATTGTTTGTCCAAAGAATGAGCCATATCCATTTGCCTCAAGAACATCTAGGACTTCAACAACATCAAAATGAAACTATCCAAAATGCTGGTAAAGACAGTTCTGATGTATTATTAAAATTGTCCAAGGTCCATGCGATTGATTTACGCAAACAACAATATAAACAGATTTTTAAAGCTCAAATTGAGCAAGAAAGAAAGATCTTGTCATGCTGTAGCTGCTAATAATCTAGAACATATGGGAGCAAAGTTTATAAAATCAGTAAGAAGCAGACTTCACTGAACCTCATTAAAAAATAGCTTCTTAGATGCTTTCCATTATTCTTAGCTTTTAAGCTCTGGTCCCTGACGAAGCTCAACTGAAGATTCATAAGATGGATTTGCTCTAACAAAACACTGATAGGGGAATTTGGAAAGTCCAAATTGAGCAAGAGTGGCAGACTTTCTGATATAGTATTTACTAATAATCTAGCATGTCAGGCAGCAAACTACCATAAAAAGTAGAAATATAACCCCACTGGGTCACTTAAAGGATCCGGATTTAACGGAAGAAATAAAAACATATTTGCCATCGCTAAATGCATCACATAGAATGATGATGTGGTTCCTCTTCATGGGCTCCCTTATCAGTAGAGATACAGAGATTTGAGGGTAACTGAAGAATACATCTGAGAATTCTTGGCAAGGAAGCCAAAAGAATTGCTGAGCATGAGAGACTTAACAGAGAAAAAAAGGATTCTTGGTATCATTGAAACCATGTAGTGAAGAATCACTTGTCTCCAACAACACACTTTATGTTGGCAGTATAAGCTCAGTTTTTCTCATCAGCTGCCACAGGAAGAAAGACAGTGCCTTAGGTAGTTATGGATATACTCGTGTCTCAATTTCCATCAAAAGACCAACATGTTCTCGTCTTTCAGTGAAGTATTAATGATTGTAGAATTGAGACAATATGAAAGTCAATGCCTATATATTGAGATCGGATTCATATTTTGCTTTTGGAACAAGGTGAAAGATTTTCCTTGGGCTTCGAACACTGATCAAACAAGAAACATTGAAGAAGACTTTGGAAAACAAAGGCATTTCTTCCTCTTTAATTACACATGCATCTCAGTATCCATTAAAACAAACCTATTCCTGGCTTTTGAGTAAGCAACTAATGACTGTATGCAGGGATCAACTATTTTGTCTCAATGCTACAAGGTCTCAGTTCATTGCTTTATTAAAGAAGATAAAACGTTTTAAGAGTGTCAACAGCAACCAAAAAATGTTGATTAAACAAGGAATATGGAAGAAGAGGGTTGGATAAGAAATACATAAAGACTTCTTCTTTGTTAAATATTGACTTGGAAAAGGCAAAGAAACAGCAACTTCCAAAGGTGGACAGGAAATCAGGTCAACCTAAGCTCCACAAGATGGATATCCTCAAACAGAAAAATATTGAATGATGAATTTCTAAAGCTCAAATTAAGCAAGAAAAAATAGACCCTCTAGCTTAATAGTTGCTAATAATCTGGCAGATCACAGAGCCAACTATATCATAAAATCAGCAAGATTGTGAGCCTGCAAGATGTCATGAAGCATCCGGATTTAACAAAGGAAATAACATTTCTCATGACTAAGCATTCACTGGTAATGACAGTACCTGTGCTACATCTTCATTGACTACCTGTCAGAGTTTGCACAACAACCTCAACCACTTTAGTGTCCCCTGATGTAATAAATGTAAAGATTATGGGCTGAAGACATCCATAGGCCATAAATACAACTTCAGAGTAGAGTATCACAAGTTCAATTCCCATTACCTATGCAGCATAAAGAGGATTCCTCATTTCATACAACATTGACCAAAAACAAAGTTGTGAACCTGAAACATACCAGCAAGAAATGATCTAAGAAACACAAGAAATTCCTGCAACAATATGCAGACTCCATGTCATACCTCTCAGTAAACTGAGAAAACTTACACCCTACACAAGATCCACCATATGCATTTGTACAAACATGGAATGATGAACTTGTAAAGCTTTAACTGAAAAAGAAAGAAAGATTCTCTGGTGTACAATTTGCTAATAATCTAGTACAATAGGGAAGTCCATTCAGCCTCATGAAGAAAACGGATCTAAGAAAGAAAATAAAAGCATTTCCCAGGGTCAAAGACGATTCCTCATTGGTATATCCATCTGGTTCACCAGTTCCATGTCAAATAGTCCAACCTAAGCTAGCATGGAAAGCAGACGTTAAATGATGATGAATGACCAAAAACTAAGTAGTGAAGCTGAAACATACAAACAAGAAATGATCAGTCTAAGAAATGCAAGAAGAATCCAGCTAATTGGTGCTGGAAGCAGAGCATGGCTTGTGGGGTCACCAGGTCCTACACTACATAGTTTTCCTCATTGAAATTTTTAGTTCTCAAGATCAACCAAAAACAAAGTAGTGAACCTGAAACATACCAGCAAGAAATGAGACTAAGTAAAGGACTCCCTACAACAGAAAAGTGGCTGCTTCAAATGAGTTAATGAATAGAAGGCCCAAAAGCAACACCTGTTTCTAAAATGGAACCAGAACTCAGAATGTAAAGACAGACAAAATGCCGCTAAGCATTCTGACCAATGATTCTGTCAGCTTGCTGCCTCTATTTGTATGGCTCTCCATTTTATTGCCCAAAGATATCCTCAAGCAAAGCTGTTCAAAATTATTGCACCTGTATACGGTAAATCTACCATCAGACAACAGTATTGTAACTTCAATTCCTTCCATCCATATAATATAAGAGGGCTTGCTCATTTCATACACCATTGACCAAAAACTTAGAAACGCAAGACAATCCGGCAATAATATGCAAACTCCATGCTAGACGTCTTGGAAAACTTACAAAACATCCTACATGAAATCCACAAGATGGCTTTATACAAACAATGTTATGATGAATTTGTAAAGTATTAACTGAAAAAGAAAGAAAGATTCTCTGGTGTAGTATTTGCTAATAATCCAGGACAATAGGGAAGTCCAATTGGTGTCATGAAGAATCCGGATCTAAGAAAGGAAATAAAAGCATTTGGAAGGATTTGAACTCCAAACGTAAGAAGTGTCCCTAAACATTTGGTCCAATGGCCTAAAGATTCTGCCTGCTCCCAGGGCAGGGATGGTTGCAGACGTCTACATATCGTCAGTTAAAATGGATACATAGACACAATAGAACTACTTCAACAGAATGGCACTGATGCCAGCAAAGATGGTTGGGCACCCTTACTTCTTGCTTGTTGGAATATTTTACTTTGCATTTTTTCTTTCTATGCAGTTTCTCATTCCTCTTTCCTGTTTTTACCGACTTGCAGTCTGCAGGGAGTTAATGTAGCAAGACAGGACGAATCCAGCTAATTGGTGCTGGAAGCAGAGCATGGCTTGTGGGGTCACCAGGTCCTACACTACATAGTTTTCCTCATTGAAATTTTTAGTTCTCAAGATCAACCAAAAACTAAGTAGTGAACCTGAAACATACCAGCAAGAAATGAGACTAAGTAAAGGACTCCCTACAACGGAAAAGTGGCTGCTTCAAATGAGTTAATGAATAGAAGGCCCAAAAGCAACATCTCTGTTTCTAAAATGGTAAAAGTCCACCTCAGAGGAACCAGAACTCAGAATGTAAAGACAGACAAAATGCCGCTAAGCATTCTGACCACTGATTCTGTCAGGTTGCTGCCTTCTTTTTCTTTTTGGTAGTGACCTTGGAAGGATTTGAACTCCAAATGTAAGAAGTGTCCCGAGGCATTTGGTCCAATGGCCTAAAGATTCTGCCTGCTCACAGGGAAGGGATGATTGCAGACGTCTACATATCGTCTATTAAAATGGATACATAGACACTATAAAACTACTTCAACAGAATGGCACTGATGTCAGCAAAGATGGTTGGGCACCCTTACTTCTTGCTTGTTGGAATATTTTACTTTGCATTTTTTCTTTCTATGCAGTTTCTCCTTTCATCTTTTTCTTTTATTTAGTGACCTCGGAGGAATTTGAACAAACTCAGAATGAAATTGGAACAAGTACCACTAAGCATTTTTTCTGATATGCTAAGGTGTCTGCCAGCCTGCAGTGAACAACGATTGTAAAACACCTTTACATCTAGCCTGTTAGAACGGACACACAGCAAAGCTTGTCAAAATGAAGCACAGCATTTTATACAGCCTGAAAGTTCATGCCTTTATAGCAAGTCCCTCTCCATGACTTATGGTCTATTTGTCATGGAGCCCTCTATTTGTATGGCTCTCCATTTTATTGCCCAAAGATGTCCTCAAGCAAAGCTGTTCAAAATTATTGCACCTGTATACAGCAAATCTACCATCAGACAACAGTACTGTAACTTCAATTCCTACCATCCATATAATATAAGTGGGCTTGCTCATTTCCAGCAATATCGACCAAAAACTAAGAAGTGATCCTGAAACATACCAGCATGAAATGATCAGACGAAGAAACGCAAGACAATCCTGCAATAAGATGCAAACTCCATGCTAGACGCCTTGGAAAACTTACAAAACATCCTACATGAAATCCACAAGATGGTTTTATACAAACTATGTTATGATGAATTTGTAAAGTATTAACTGAAAAAGAAAGAAAGATTCTCTGGTGTAGTATTTGCTAATAATCCAGTACAATAGGGAAGTCCAATTGGTGTCATGAAGAATCCGGATCTAAGAAAGGAAATAAAAGCATTTCCCAGAGTCAAAGACGATTCCTCATTTCATACAACATCGACCAAAAACAAAGTAGTGAACCTGAAACATACCAGCAAGAAATAAGACTAAGTAAAGAACTCCCTACAACAGCAAAGTGGCTGTTTCAAATGAGTTAATGAATAGAAGGCCCAAAAGCAACATCTCTGTTTCTAAAATGGTAAAAGTCCACCTCAGAGGAACCAGAACTCAGAATGTAAAGATGGACAAAATGCCGCTAAGCATTCTGACCAATGATTCTGTCAGGTTGCTGCCTTCTTTTTCTTTTTGGTAGTGACCTTGGAAGGATTTGAACTCCAAACGTAAGAAGTGTCCCTAAACATTTGGTCCAATGGCCTAAAGATTCTGCCTGCTCCCAGGGCAGGGATGGTTGCAGACGTCTACATATCGTCTGTTAAAATGGATACATAGACACAATAAAACTACTTCAACAGAATGGCACTGATGCCAGCAAAGATGGTTGGGCACCCTTACTTCTTGCTTGTTGGAATATTTTACTTTGCATTTTTTCTTTCTATGCAGTTTCTCATTCCTCTTTCCTGTTTTTACCGACTTGCAGTCTGCAGGGAGTTAATGTAGCAAGACAGGACGAATCCAGCTAATTGGTGCTGGAAGCAGAGCATGGCTTGTGGGGTCACCAGGTCCTACACTACATAGTTTTCCTCATTGAAATTTTTAGTTCTCAAGATCAACCAAAAACTAAGTAGTGAACCTGAAACATACCAGCAAGAAATGAGACTAAGTAAAGGACTCCCTACAACAGAAAAGTGGCTGCTTCAAATGAGTTAATGAATAGAAGGCCCAAAAGCAACATCTCTGTTTCTAAAATGGTAAAAGTCCACCTCAGAGGAACCAGAACTCAGAATGTAAAGACAGACAAAATGCCGATAAGCATTCTGACCACTGATTCTGTCAGCTTGCTGCCTTCTTTTTCTTTTTGGTAGTGACCTTGGAAGGATTTGAACTCCAAATGTAAGAAGTGTCCCGAGGCATTTGGTCCAATGGCCTAAAGATTCTGCCTGCTCACAGGGCAGGGATGATTGCAGACGTCTACATATCGTCTGTTAAAATGGATACATAGACACTATAAAACTACTTCAACAGAATGGCACTGATGTCAGCAAAGATGGTTGGGCACCCTTACTTCTTGCTTGTTGGAATATTTTACTTTGCATTTTTTCTTTCTATGCAGTTTCTCCTTTCATCTTTTTCTTTTATTTAGTGACCTCGGAGGAATTTGAACAAACTCAGAATGAAATTGGAACAAGTACCACTAAGCATTTTTTCTGATATGCTAAGGTGTCTGCCAGCCTGCAGTGAACAACGATTGTAAAACACCTTTACATCTAGCCTGTTAGAACGGACACACAGCAAAGCTTGTCAAAATGAAGCACAGCATTTTATACAGCCTGAAAGTTCATGCCTTTATAGCAAGTCCCTCTCCATGACTTATGGTCTATTTGTCATGGAGCCCTCTATTTGTATGGCTCTCTATTTTATTGCCCAAAGATGTCCTCAAGCAAAGCTGTTCAAAATTATTGCACCTGTATACAGCAAATCTACCATCAGACAACAGTACTGTAACTTCAATTCCTACCATCCATATAATATAAGTGGGCTTGCTCATTTCCAGCAATATCGACCAAAAACTAAGAAGTGATCCTGAAACATACCAGCATGAAATGATCAGACGAAGAAACGCAAGACAATCCTGCAATAAGATGCAAACTCCATGCTAGACGCCTTGGAAAACTTACAAAACATCCTACATGAAATCCACAAGATGGTTTTATACAAACTATGTTATGATGAATTTGTAAAGTATTAACTGAAAAAGAAAGAAAGATTCTCTGGTGTAGTATTTGCTAATAATCCAGTACAATAGGGAAGTCCAATTGGTGTCATGAAGAATCCGGATCTAAGAAAGGAAATAAAAGCATTTCCCAGAGTCAAAGACGATTCCTCATTTCATACAACATCGACCAAAAACAAAGTAGTGAACCTGAAACATACCAGCAAGAAATAAGACTAAGTAAAGAACTCCCTACAACAGCAAAGTGGCTGTTTCAAATGAGTTAATGAATAGAAGGCCCAAAAGCAACATCTCTGTTTCTAAAATGGTAAAAGTCCACCTCAGAGGAACCAGAACTCAGAATGTAAAGATGGACAAAATGCCGCTAAGCATTCTGACCAATGATTCTGTCAGGTTGCTGCCTTCTTTTTCTTTTTGGTAGTGACCTTGGAAGGATTTGAACTCCAAACGTAAGAAGTGTCCCTAAACATTTGGTCCAATGGCCTAAAGATTCTGCCTGCTCCCAGGGCAGGGATGGTTGCAGACGTCTACATATCGTCTGTTAAAATGGATACATAGACACAATAAAACTACTTCAACAGAATGGCACTGATGCCAGCAAAGATGGTTGGGCACCCTTACTTCTTGCTTGTTGGAATATTTTACTTTGCATTTTTTCTTTCTATGCAGTTTCTCATTCCTCTTTCCTGTTTTTACCGGCTTGCAGTCTGCAGGGAGTTAATGTAGCAAGACAGGACGAATCCAGCTAATTGGTGCTGGAAGCAGAGCATGGCTTGTGGGGTCACCAGGTCCTACACTACATAGTTTTCCTCATTGAAATTTTTAGTTC
Source organism: Octopus bimaculoides (assembly GCF_046866305.1). NCBI lineage: Eukaryota > Metazoa > Mollusca > Cephalopoda > Octopoda > Octopodidae > Octopus > Octopus bimaculoides. The sequence goes on from NC_142944.1 coordinate 51,913,982, forward strand.
TCAAGATCAACCAAAAACTAAGTAGTGAACCTGAAACATACCAGCAAGAAATGAGACTAAGTAAAGGACTCCCTACAACAGAAAAGTGGCTGCTTCAAATGAGTTAATGAATAGAAGGCCCAAAAGCAACATCTCTGTTTCTAAAATGGTAAAAGTCCACCTCAGAGGAACCAGAACTCAGAATGTAAAGACAGACAAAATGCCGATAAGCATTCTGACCACTGATTCTGTCAGCTTGCTGCCTTCTTTTTCTTTTTGGTAGTGACCTTGGAAGGATTTGAACTCCAAATGTAAGAAGTGTCCCGAGGCATTTGGTCCAATGGCCTAAAGATTCTGCCTGCTCACAGGGAAGGGATGATTGCAGACGTCTCCATATCGTCTATTAAAATGGATACATAGACATTATAAAACTACTTCAACAGAATGGCACTGATGTCAGCAAAGATGGTTGGGCACCCTTACTTCTTGCTTGTTGGAATATTTTACTTTGCATTTTTTCTTTCTATGCAGTTTCTCCTTTCATCTTTTTCTTTTATTTAGTGACCTCGGAGGAATTTGAACAAACTCAGAATGAAATTGGAACAAGTACCACTAAGCATTTTTTCTGATATGCTAAGGTGTCTGCCAGCCTGCAGTGAACAACGATTGTAAAACACCTTTACATCTAGCCTGTTAGAACGGACACACAGCAAAGCTTGTCAAAATGAAGCACAGCATTTTATACAGCCTGAAAGTTCATGCCTTTATAGCAAGTCCCTCTCCATGACTTATGGTCTATTTGTCATGGAGCCCTCTATTTGTATGGCTCTCCATTTTATTGCCCAAAGATGTCCTCAAGCAAAGCTGTTCAAAATTATTGCACCTGTATACAGCAAATCTACCATCAGACAACAGTACTGTAACTTCAATTCCTACCATCCATATAATATAAGTGGGCTTGCTCATTTCCAGCAATATCGACCAAAAACTAAGAGGTGATCCTGAAACATACCAGCATGAAATGATCAGACGAAGAAACGCAAGACAATCCTGCAATAAGATGCAAACTCCATGCTAGACGCCTTGGAAAACTTACAAAACATCCTACATGAAATCCACAAGATGGTTTTATACAAACTATGTTATGATGAATTTGTAAAGTATTAACTGAAAAAGAAAGAAAGATTCTCTGGTGTAGTATTTGCTAATAATCCAGTACAATAGGGAAGTCCAATTGGTGTCATGAAGAATCCGGATCTAAGAAAGGAAATAAAAGCATTTCCCAGAGTCAAAGACGATTCCTCATTTCATACAACATCGACCAAAAACAAAGTAGTGAACCTGAAACATACCAGCAAGAAATAAGACTAAGTAAAGAACTCCCTACAACAGCAAAGTGTCTGCTTCAAACGAGTTAATGAATAGAAGGCCCAAAAGCAACATCTGTTTCTAAAATGGTAAAAGTCCACCTCAGAGGAACCAGAACTCAGAATGTAAAGACAGACAAAATGCCGCTAAGCATTCTGACCAATGATTCTGTCAGGTTGCTGCCTTCTTTTTCTTTTTGGTAGTGACCTTGGAAGGATTTGAACTCCAAACGTAAGAAGTGTCCCTAAACATTTGGTCCAATGGCCTAAAGATTCTGCCTGCTCCCAGGGCAGGGATGGTTGCAGACGTCTACATATCGTCTGTTAAAATGGATACATAGACACAATTGAACTACTTCAACAGAATGGCACTGATGCCAGCAAAGATGGCTGGGCACCCTTACTTCTTGCTTGTTGGAATATTTCACTTTGCATTTTTTCTTTCTATGCAGTTTCTCCTTTCTTGTTTTTACCGACTTGCAGTCTGCAGGGGGTTAATGTAGCAAGACAGGAAGAATCCAGCCAATTGGTGCTGGAAGCAGAGCATGGCTTGTTGGGTCACCAGGTCCTACACTACATAGTTTTCCTCATTGAAATTTTTAGTTCTCAAGATCAACCAAAAACTAAGCAGTAAACCTGAAACATACCAGCAAAAAATGATCTAAGAAACACAAGAAATTCCTGCAACAATATGCAGACTCCATGTTAGACCTCTGAGTCAACTTAGAAAAACACCATAAACTAGAGCCACCACATGCATTTATTCAAACATAAAATGATGAAATTGCAAAGCCATTTGGGTGTGGCCGTTGCCAGTACTGCTGGAATGGCACGTAAAAAGCACCCACTACACTCTCGGAGTCGTTGGTGTTAGGAAGGGCTGTAGAAACTCTGCCAGATCAGATTGGTGTCTGGTGTATCCATCTGGTTCGTCAGTTCCATGTCAAATAGTCCAACCCAAGCTAGCATGTTAAGCGGACGTTAAATGATGATGAATGACCAAAAACTAATTAGTGAAGCTGAAACATACAAACAAGAAATGATTAGTCTAAGAAACGCAAGAAAATCCAAAGAAAATCCCTCATTTCATACACCAGCGACCAAGAGGAGAGGATGAAATGCAAGAAAAACCTGCAACATTATGTCAACCCTATGTCAGAAGCCTGAGAAAACATACAAACCATCCAGCACAAAATCAACAAGATGGATTCATCGAAACAATACATTGAATAAAATATTTGTATAGTTCAAGTTGAGCAAAGAAAAAAGACTCTCTGGTGGAGTAATTGCTTGGCATGTAGTACACCAGGCAACCAATTTTATCATAAAAACTGCATTACATGAAGAATCTTGATGTAACAAAGGACATAAAAACATTTCCCAGCAATTTGGGTAGTTACAGATAAACATGTCTCAACTTCTGTTAGAAGACCGACATGTGCCTGTCTGTTGAATAAGCCATTAATGAATGTAGAATTTATATTGCCTGAAAGCTTATGGCTATTTACCAAGTCTCTCTTTTAGAGGCATGCACCACAATTTCCATGCTTCTGCTTTACTTTATTTCCACTTACATAATTTTGAACAGTATGACTTCAAGACATAGGTATACTGCAAATCTACCATTAGAGGACAGCACTTCAACTTCAATTTCTACCATGCACATGGTATAAAGAGAGGGATTGCCCTTTTCCTATAATATCAACAAAAAGTAATGATCTTCAAACAGAAGAGCAAGAAATAATCAGTCTAAGAAACATGGGAATCCTGCAACAAAATGCAATGTCAGACCTGAGAAAACTTACATCCTACACAAGATCCACAACATGCATTTATACAAACACGGAATGATGAATTTGTAAAGCTCTAACTGAGCGAGGAAAAAAGACTCTCTGGTATAGTATTTGCTAATAATCCAGCACAATAGAGAAGTCCATTTGACCTCACGAAGAATCCGGATCTAAGAGAGAAAATAAAAACATGTAATGTGACAGGAAGAATCTATTTTGTTGCTGTGGTATAATTCAGTGTTGTGATGTGGAAGATTTCAGCCAATCAGAACCGCAGGCGTATGAATAAAATGGCAGTGATCTGTCTTAAGTAAAAGACGCCCTACAACAGAAAAGTGGCCGTTTCAAATGAGTTAATGAATAGAAGGCCCAAAAGCAACATCTCTGTTTCTAAAATGGTAAAAGTCCACCTCAGAGTAACCAGAACTCAGAATGTAAAGACAGACAAAATGCCGCTAAGCATTCTGACCAATGTTTCTGTCAGGTTGCTGCCTTCTTTTTCCTTTTGATAGTGACCTTGGAAGGATTTGAACTCCAAATGTAAGAAGTCGGAAGAAGCATTTGGTCCAATGGCCTAAAGATTCTGCCTGCTCACAGGGAAGGGATGGTTGCAGACGTCTACATATAGTCTATTAAAATGGACACATAGACACTATTGAACTACTTCAACAGAATAGCACTGATGTCAGCAAAGATGGTTGGGCACCCTTACTTCTTGCTTGTTGGAATATTTTACTTTGCATTTTTTCTTTCTATGCAGTTTCTCATTCCTCTTTCTTGTTTTTACCGACTTGCAGTCTGCAGGGAGTTAATGTAGCAAGACAGGAAGAATCCAGCCAATTGGTAATGGAAGCAGAGCATGGCTTGTGGGGTCACCAGGTCCTACACTATAGTTTTTCTCATTGAAATTCTTAGTTCTCAAGATCAACCAAAAACTAAGTAGTGAACCTGAAACGTACCAGCAAGAAATGAGACTAAGTAAAGAACTCCCTACAACAGCAAAGTGTCTGCTTCAAACGAGTTAATGAATAGAAGGCCCAAAAGCAACATCTATTTCTAAAATGGTAAAAGTCCACCTCAGAGGAACCAGAACTCAGAATGTAAGGACAGACAAAATGCCGCTAAGCATTCTGACCAATGATTCTGTCAGGTTGCTGCCTTCTTTTTCTTTTTGGTAGTGACCTTGGAAGGATTTGAACTCCAAATGTAAGAAGTGTCCCGAGGCATTTGGTCCAATGGCCTAAAGATTCTGCCTGCTCACAGGGAAGGGATGATTGCAGACGTCTACATATAGTCTATTAAAATGGACACATAGACACAATTCAACTACTTCAACAGAATGGCACTGATGTCAGCAAAAATGGTTGGGCACCCTTCTTGCTTGTTGGAATATTTTACTTTGCATTTTTTTCTTTCTATGCAGTTTCTCATTCCTCTTTCTTGTTTTTACCGACTTGCAGTCTGCAGGGGGTAATTGTTGCAAGACAGGAAGAATCCAGCTAATTGGTAATGGAAGCAGAGCATGGCTTGTGGGGTCACCATGTCCTACACTACATAGTTTTCCTCATTGAAATTTTTAGTTCTCAAGATTAACCAAAAATTAAGCAGTGAACCAGAAACATACCTGAAAGTTCATGCAGGCGTATGAATTAAACGACAGTGATCTGTCTTAAGTAAAAGACTCCCTACAACAGAAAAGTGGCCGTTTCAAATGAGTTAATGAATAGAAGGCCCAAAAGCAACATCTGTTTCTAAAATGGTAAAAGTCCACTTCAGAGGAACCAGAACTCAGAATGTAAAGACAGACAAAATGCCGCTAAGCATTCTGACCAATGTTTCTGTCAGATTGCTGCCTTCTTTTTCCTTTTGGTAGTGACCTTGGAAGGATTTGAACTCCAAATGTAAGAAGTCGGAAGAAGCATTTGGTCCAATGGCCTAAAGATTCTGCCTGCTCACAGGGAAGGGATGGTTGCAGACGTCTACATATAGTCTATTAAAATGGACACATAGACACTATTAAACTACTTCAACAGAATGGCACTGATGTCAGCAAAGATGGTTGGGCACCCTTACTTCTTGCTTGTTGGAATATTTTACTTTGCATTTTTTAATTCTTTGCAGTTTCTCATTCCTCTTTCTTGTTTTTACCGATTTGCAGTCTGCAGGGAGTTAATGTAGCAAGACAGGAAGACTATAGCCAATTGGTGCTGGAAGCAGAGCATGGCTTGTGGGGTCACCAGGTCCTACACTACATAGTTTTCCTCATTGAAATTTTTAGTTCTCAAGATCAACCAAAAACTAAGTAGTGAACCTGAAACATACCAGCAAGAAATGAGACTAAGTAAAGGACTCCCTACAACAGCAAGGTGTCTGCTTCAAACGAGTTAATGAATAGAAGGCCCAAAAGCAACATCTGTTTCTAAAATGGTAAAAGTCCACCTCAGAGGAACCAGAACTCAGAATGTAAAGACAGACAAAATGCCGCTAAGCATTCTGACCAATGATTCTGTCAGGTTGCTGCCTTCTTTTTCTTTTTGGTAGTGACCTTGGAAGGATTTGAACTCCAAATGTAAGAAGTGTCCCGAGGCATTTGGTCCAATGGCCTAAAGATTCTGCCTGCTCACAGGGAAGGGATGATTGCAGACGTCTACATATCGTCTGTTAGAACGGACACATAGACACTATTAAACTACTTCAACAGAATGGCACTGATGTCAGCAAAGATGGTTGGGCACCCTTACTTCTTGCTTGTTGGAATATTTTACTTTGCATTTTCTCCTTCCTCTTTCTTGTATTTACCGACTTGCAGTCTGCAGGTGGTTAATGTAGCAAGACAGCAAGAATCCATTTTGTTGATGTGACATAATTCAGTTGTGCTGTGGAAGATTCCAGCCAATTGGTGCTGGAAGCATACGAATAACAGCACTTTCCACAGCAGCGATGTGGCAATTTCAAACTAGTTAGACAATGTCTACCGAATGGATGTATTTTCTCTGCTCTGTTTTGCTCGCTTGTTCATATCCTAAGCTGTGAATTGTTTTGTATGTTTGTACATTTGTGAAACTGAAACCACTTGACAGCCGAAGTTTCAAACGTGAAAGGGTCACCCGTTTGGAGATGAGTTGCAATCCCATCAGTATGGACAGTCCAACATTTGTGTACGAAACACAAATAGAACATGGAAACCATACTGAGAGAGGAATGCACCTCCTTAACTGAGGGATATCAGGAGTAATTCCTACCTGTACCTTGTGAAGAGAGAAAGGAAAAAAATCCAGCTGCTTCAATAGCTAACACCATTATTCCAAACCAGAAAATGAACACCATTGACATCAGTTTGATGGCCAGTCCAACATGCGTTTGAAACACAAATAGCATTTGGCAACATGGAAACCATTCTGAGGGAGGAACGTGTTTCCATCTTGTGGAGAGAGAGAAAGGAAGAGAACCTAGCCGTTTCAATAGCTAACATTATCATTGCAAACCCGAACACAATGAACATCAGTGACTAACGAAAACGACCAAAAAACATTGAACAACAGCAGTCACAGTTTTGTGTCGGCAGCTACAATCAACCAGGGAGAGTTAGATATTTGCACGGAGGATTTTAAAAAATTTAATAGCCTTCTAAAAAAAAAGAGATGGTTTAAATGTAAACATCATTTCGCCTTCCGAAATAAAAACAAAAAATTGTGCGAAAAATCAATATATAAAACATATCCCCTAAAAAAAAAACAAAAAATTGAACATACCTGTAAAGAACAAATTGAGCAATGCGTAATGCACATTTGGGGCAGGACAGCCTGTGTGGCAAGGGGGAAAAATTCTGCACTGTTGAGGTGTGATTTACTTCAGAAGGAGAAGCCAAAGAACACTCCACAGTGACATTAAAAATGACTTCACTACTGCTACTACTAACTTATTTAGGAAGACACACGTCAAAAATAAAGATTGGAGAGGTGGAAAGCAGAAGCAGAGACTGATGATATCTTGTCTTCATTTACACACAGACAGAAAGAGAACTTCATTTGATTCAATGCTCTCAACAAGGACAGATGACGAAATGGGAAGAAAACATAGTTGAAAGAAAAATAAGTTGGAATGAAATATGGAATTGGATTACATCATGCCTAATTTTTCTCATTCATCCTTCGATGTCTTGGAACATATCAGAGAATGAAAAATGCAGACGTGGAATAGTTGGAACATTGAAACATTCTTTTCTACTATTCACTGGCATTGAAAACATGGAGACAGTCTAGTCCTTAAGATCATCTTCCATGCTATAAAAAACTAAATTGCTCTCATTAGCAGTAGCAAAAAACCCAGGGATTTCATTACATTGATGCATTCAGGACAATAGATCCATTTGAAGAAACTTCCTGTAAGCAATGAAAACTGGAACAGTTATTGGGAGGTGGCTGTAGATTTACCAGGGTGCCAAGGATCCTTTCCTATTCCAGTTATGAAGAAACTGCATATCATATGGTGAAAATGAAAACGCAGGCTGGAAAGCAGAGTATTTCCCAATCAAACTCAGATGCAGAGGATTCATTGGTTGGACAGTGTGAGAAGACTTGTCACTAGGCCTAACTCATCGTAAAAAAAAAATGATATCCAAACTACAGTGGAAAATGCAAGCCACTGGATTTGATTAAAAAGACAATGGTTAGAATACCGAGTGAAACCAGATAACTAGTTCATCTAGCAAACAGGACCCCATTTCAGTAAGGGGGTGCTGGTGTGCAATGATGCCACCCAGAGGAAGGTCCTGAAACAGCCTACATTTTCTGATGATACCATGAACTTGGGAGCACCAAATATGCAGAGCTTTCAAGTTGGGGGGGGGGGGGGGGACAAAAAAAAAAAACATAACTCTGGAATCACCTCTGCAGATGGCTTTACCATAAAAAAAAGAAAAAATCTCAAATATTATCACTTTTATAATGTGCTTTGGAATATGTACATGCTTCCAAAAAGAAAAAAAAAATAATTGGAAGGATATTCAGATGTTAACATTGCTCCAGTAAGTGAAATCAGCATCAAGGAGAGAAGATTTTAAAAAATGCAGACAAATAATATAAAGAAAATAGGAAAGTAGAAAAGAGATGTGAAACATTATTGAGGTATTCTTTTGAAAATATAAAAAACTGAACTGACCTTTTTTTCTTTTTGATTATTGATATTAAATGATAGAAGACAGCCATTTTGGAGATATGATGTATGCTCTCTAATGAAATATATAATGGACTGAATGATGATCAAGATATGGATGAAACTGTTCAGTCAATCAAAGCAGAGAGTCTTAGAGCACGGAATCCAAGTCTTATTCTTCAAATGTTGACTCCATCACATCCATCTATCGAAGCAGTATTAACCATTTTTTTTGAAAAATAAACATGTAGCTGTACAAATTTATTATCTGTCCAATTGAATAGTTAAATAATGAGACCCCATGAAAAGCAAAAAGAAATGCAAATATAATCAAACAATGGATATGAAGCAATGGTTAGTCCATAAAGACAAAAAAAAACAAAAAACCTACAATGCATATAAAGCAGATGCCACTACCAGCACTCACTCAGTCCTCTCGTACTTTTAGTGGAGTCCCTATATCAGCAAAGATTCATAATGGGTCCCCAATCTCAATATAATTTGTTATCTTGACATACAGCTAATGTTTGTTCTATGATAGGAAACCTTTGAGTCATGGTTCCTTCCCTTTCTCACTTCTCAGTTTTGCAGACCTTCCTCCTTTGTCAAGGGTTGGGGAAACATGGGAAAGTATAAGCATGTTTAGATAAAGACTGACTAGAAACATAAATGCAGGAAAAATAAATGATTGGTTGCCTAAATCTCAGTTCACAAAGGACGGTGCATAACATGTCCAATATTGCACACCATAGGTTATATATTCACAGAGAAATTTATGAGTATCAACTTAGTTTAACAGACTGTTAAGAAAATCACAATTCTACCAGCAAAACTGAGTAGAAAATAGTTTCAAATACAATATCTAAGTATTGTTTCATAAAAAAAGTATGGTCGTATGGTAAAGATTTTTTTTTTTTACAATCATATTGGCACAATGGTATTTCAACTACAGACTTGGGTTGACCAAAATCTTCCAGTGGTAGGCCAAAATTAAATGGAAACCCATCTGAGCATATGGCAAAGGATGTTAATCAGTGCATATTTGGTTTTGTCTCCTTTATATCCAAATTAACTTTGCTTGATTCTTCACAAAGTTGATAAAAGTAGCAGCGACAAAGTACAGAAGGTGGTGGTGCTGGTGGCATTAAAGTGTTCAACACTTGTGTTACATACTCTCAGATATACAGGCACAAACACACACACAAACATCATTGAAGAAACAAGGATTTAAATGGTGTTGGGTTTATGAAATTTGAACACTTGGACAATTTGTGTATGATGAATACACATGTGCATTTATGTAGTGTGTGAACAGCCATAAGACAGTTAGGCTGAAATGATAGATTCTATTAAAAGTAATAAGGACACTTGAAAAAGAATGTGTGTATGTGTGTGCGTGTGTATACTGAATGCCGTTCCTCTTGATTGGAGCAAGAAAGAGCCTGGTGGCAATTTTTAGTAACTCAAAGAAAATGGGAGATAATTTAAAATTAATTGGGAATTTTAAGTTTATGTGCTTAGAGAAAGGACAGTCAATTATATACACATATACAAACACAAATGTATGTATGTGTGACAGATGGAAAAAAGAAAAGGATAGCACAAACAAGAAAGTTATTAAATAAAGAATTTGTGTGTGTGTGTGCACGTGCGTACAATTGCTCAAGAATGAAAGCAAACTGTTGGAAGGGTGAAACAGTAGAAAAAAAAAGTCACAAATATGAAACAGAGGAACATACAGATTTCATAAAAATTTTAAAAATGTAGAGAAAACATTAGCTCATCTACATTACAAAAATTTTCATACATTTTTGATTAGTAAAATTTTTTTTGTTTGGTTTCTGTACAAAAGAAAATCTCGTTGGTGGGAGGTGGATGGGTAGTGTGTGTGTATGTGTGGTGGGGGTTAAGGTTTATCACGTTAAGGGAATAAGAATTCACTGCTGTCATCAGTATCATTTAGTTTGACTGAAATTAGCTGTGGCAGTTTTATCAAGGGTTGTAGTTTGTATTGGGTGTGGTGGAGTAGGCGGTGTAGACAGGGCTGGTGTTAGTATACATGTTGAAACCGAAGTCCTTGATGGTGATCTGCCGTTATCTGTGGAAGAAATACTGCTAATTAATATGTTTGGTGTTGTTGCTGTTGTTGTCGTTGCTGCTGTTATAGTTGTTGCAACTGTTACTGTTGTTGTCGCTGTTATAGTTGAATTACTAGACAAATTTTGGGTAATATTACATCCATTGTTATTACTGTTAAGAATCTGGTGTTCCACTGGGTTAACTTCTGCAATGACAGCAATGGTACTAACTGAGGGTGGCTGTTCATGTTTGTCAGCATCAGTAATTCCATGTTTACGTAGGAGTCCTTGCAGAAGTTCTATTTCTCCTTCTTGAGCAGAGCAATATTCACGAAACTTGGACAATTCTTGTTCACAAGCTTCACGCAAACGGCGTTCTCTCTGCAGCTTCTTGTCTGCTTGTTTCTTCACAGACATAATAATACCTAAATAAAAGGAATTTTAAAAAGATAAAGAATATTATACACATATATATATATGAAATAAAATGTGTATATATATATATACATATATAAAATAAAAGAATTCATTTAACACATGCGTATTACTCCATTTATTAAATTTTTATATTTACTCAATTACCCAAAATAACGGAGTTTCTACCTCATAAACAGGAGTTCCACCACAGTCATTTTGTGATCTTTGCTACCCTGGTATCTATTAACCAATTTATTTTGTTGGAGTTAATTATCAACTAGGAGAAAATAAATACATATAATTATATACACACACACATATATATATATATATACACACGCGCGCGGGCGCGTGTGTGTGTATAGAGAGAGAGAAAGAAGAACCCAGTATATATATAAAAAAATGTTCCCAATGAACAGTGCTGATGTTCAAAGACTTATGGTTGTATGTTCCAAAATATTTCTTGGTTTGTGTTGCTGATGCTCTCTGCAAACTAATTCTCACTAATCACTTTAGAAGGCTGAAATCAATAAGAGACATGACAAGACTAACTCAGTATATATGGTATACCGAGACAACCTGCCTTTTTCAATATTTCAGTGTACTGATGTATAACATACACCTTAAACCATTCTGGTGAAACCTGCCTTCATTTGTTGATAAAATGACCTATCTGCATACAAGTATAGCAAGAATCATTACAGAAGCATAGCATGCCAAACAGTTTTAAATTCCTGTCTGACCAAATTTAATTCTCTAGTGTCTCAAATGCAACTGAAACCTTAGAAATTCTTGAGGCTGTCTACATATGGTAGAATGTGTTTTTATAAATTATTAAATTTTCTTTATTTTCTGGTATGAATTTACATTCTTATTCAATGCTATTAGGGTTGGAGGAATCAATGGAATGGTTGGCAAAAACGAATGGAGTGAGGTGGCATGGGCATGTGTTAAGGAGGGATGAGGAGTATGTTCTGAGGAGGGTGATTGCATTTGAGGTAAATGGAACACGAAAGTGAGATAGACTGAGGAAAAGGTGGAACAGGTGGCGGAGGAGATCGGGAGGGTTGGTTTGAAAAAGGATGCCCACAACTGGGCGAGATGGTGTGAGGGCAGTTGCCATGGCACTGAGGAAGATCTGGCCACCCCTGTTAATGGGAACAAACCCTGGATTTAAAACACTGAATGATGGTGATGTATAAAGGTTTTTTTTAACAAACAAAAAACTTACCATTCAAGATTCTAGTCATTCTCCATAATCTAAGCACAATTAAAAGACCCACACCATTCTCAGGTCCGTCATGCTGTCTGAATACAATATCCAATACAAATGAAGCTATAACGACAACTGCATCAAACATTTCCATCTTATGCCTGAAGAAGTCAAGTCTCAATGCATATAACCGAAGAGCAATTTCCAGCAAGAATATTCCCAAAATAGCTAAGCTAGCATAGCGCAAAATGAAAGCAACAGCCATTTTGTCATAATCATGTACCTGAAGTATTTGAAGGTCTAGCAGAAGTTCAGAAATTACCAGTAGACAATCAAGAAAGACAAGGCAGATAATTCCAATTTGGAATATATTGGTGTTAATCAAGTGGATGACCCGTTCACGGATTGTGCGGAATTCTTGTTTGGTTTCATCAGAATCCGTAGTGACTGAACTGTTGGAATCTTCCTTCTCAATAACTTTCTCCAAGTCATCATGGAGTTTATGGAACCCTTCCATCTTGACCTAAATTAAAACAATAGCATATTTAAATATACTAAATAAGAAATAAAGAAAATGTTATACAAAAAAATCTACATAAATAAAATCTGCACAATGTTGACAAGGTCAGAAGAATCATAGTCGCCTCCTTTTCTGCAAACACTCACACTGTCCTTCCCCTAATCATGGAAATTAACTTGAAAAATTTATCAATTCCTTGAAATTATCTCCCCCCTTCTCATAAGATTCAAACATCTGCTGCTAGGATTTTGCTTATAGCATACCATTCCTTCATTTTACAATGCTTTATTTCACTTCATTCTTCTGTTGTGAAATCCTATCAATGTTTTTGTCTTTAATCCTCTGGAATTAAAATACACAGGCGCAAGAGTGGCTGTGTGGTAAGTAGCTTGCTTACCAGCCACATGGTTCTGAGTTCAGTCCCACTGCATGGCACCTTGGGCAAATGTACTATAAACTGGAGCTGACAAAAGCCTTGTGAATGGATTTGGCAGGCAGAAATTGAAAGAAACCCATCGTATATATATGTGTTTACGTCCCTGTAACTTAGCAGTTCAGCAAAACAGACCACTAGAATAAATCCTGGGGTCGATTTGCTCGGCTAAAGGTGCTCCAGCATGGCTGCAGTCAAATGACAAACAAAAGAATAAAGTAGAATCTGCTTTTAAAACTAATTGTTCAAATGTGTAGCCAGCTAAAGTTTGAAACTCAAAAGTATTCCAACTATGTATGACTATCTCAGCTTATACAGTTCTATATTTGAGAGATGAGCAATTATGTACATTCTTTACATTTGACAGATATTTGTCCTCATCTTGTTTGTTGTTAACACATTTCGGCTGATGTACTTTCCAGCCTTCATCAGGTGTCTTGGGGAAATTTCGACACTGGGTTCTCATTCCTAAGGTATTTTGCTGAAATTATTCAGGTCACTGCCTGGAATCAAACTCGGAATCTTAGGGTTAGTAGCCTGTGCTCAACCACTACGCCATATGCCCATGGGCAATTATGGAGTGAATTTTAAGGTTTATAAATCTAATATTTTCCTATCTTTCCTTAATACTGGCTCCTATATGCTACTCCTATCTGCACTAGGTCTGCTTAGTAGGCTTTTGTGTCTTAGCATATGTGCTGCTTCTTTTAGTTTTTGTATTTTCCAGTGGTGTCCTCTATTATTTTAACTTTATCCCACAGAGGGATGAAGTTAAAAGGAGATATTGATAAATTGGGAATAGCTGATCATGTATGGAAAAATGGAGACCACCTCACCCTGTGGGAATGAAGTTAAAATAAGATAAAGAACACCACTGGAATATACAAAAACTAAAAGAAGCAGCACATATGCTAGGACATAACCTCCTAAGCAGACTGAGTGCAGATATGAGTAGTATATGGGAACTGGTATTAAGGAAGGATAGGAAACATTAAACAGGATAAGGACAAATATCCGTCAAACATAAATAATGTGCATCAACTTATTTTAGGTATACAATGTATTGAAGACAAAATAAATCTGTTCTACACAGGGTCGAAATCATTTACAAGGTCAGATTAAGGTGGTCCTTGCTCATATTTATAAAAAGGGTGTCATTTATGGGGAATCTGGTTGCTATTTCTAGTACAGAGGCTATCGCTGGTCTTGGAAACTATTTGCTTAGCTGTAGGTCAGCCTTGATCAAACTGAGGTATGATTGAAGACATTCTGGATGTGACTTAAATATATACACACACACACACACTCTGCAGAGTGGTTGGTGTCAGAAAGGGCATCCAGCTATAAAAATCCTGCCAAAACAGTCACAGAAGTCTGTTGCAGGCCAGCTTGTAGTACCACCCCATCCATGCTACCATGGAACATTGGTGTTAAATGACACACACATGCACATACATATATGCACACATATACAAACACACAAAGGTGCAGACAATATTTGAGGACAGATTTATAGTTAAAAAAAATAGAGCCTTATATAAAAGAACTATTTTTTAATAAAAATAAACAAAGCTAAATTATCAATTTAATAATTTCATTCAATAAAACCACCATAAACATCAATAACTGTCTCTACACAGGGTTGAAATCGTTTGCAAGTTGAGATCAAGTGGTCCTTGTTCATGTTAGACATGACTCGAACTATGATAGCTTTCAAAGAATCCATATATAGTAGTCTAGTGGATTGAGACCTTGAGAATAAGAAGGCCAAATGTTGGAGGTGATGTGATCATGCAAATTGTCAGCCATCCATTCTTGTATCATTTGAGCCTTGTGTGATGGTGCAGAATCTTGTTGAAAGACTTCCATTGCATACGTGGCTGATCCAAGGCTTATCTTTATCCAGACCCTCAATATACACAGCAGCATTCACCCTAAGGCCTTGTGGAAAAAAGTGAGGAGGCATCACATGTCCTTCATTGCTAAAAACACCCAAAACCATGACACTTGTAGGAAATTTTGTGTGCATTACTCTTGGAACCTCACAAGGGTCTGCACGTAGCCATCTGTCATTTCTTCTGTTAGTTTCTGGTCAAAGTTTTTCTCATCTGAGAAAAACCAAATCACACCGTCTTCTGATGGATTTTTAAGTTTCTTCAAAAGTCTTTTGGATCTGGTTAAACGGTTTTCTTTAATTTTTTTCTGACATGAATTGACCTCTGCTCATCACATAAGATTTGTATCTGATGTCTTCATGCACAACATTTCTGACTGTTTTTTTCTGACAAAATTCTTTTGCAATTGACCTCATTGATTTTCCTGGATTGTCTTCTATGTTTTGCTTAACTTCCTGAATAAATTCAGGTGTCCTGATAGAATCAGAGCATTTGGAATGTCTTTTACGTTTTGATACAGGTAATATGCTTCCATCTTTCTCTAACTTGTACCTAATCTTGTGGACAAAAGATCTTGCAACTTTCAGAAGACAAGAAATTTCTAAATCACCAAAGCCACAATTACAACATGCCTTTTCATTTCATTAGTAATCATAGGGCCTGTCAGTTATTTTCTGGAATAGAAGTGTAATGAAAATTAGTCAAATAAAATAATGACTAAAAATGCGTGTGTCCTCAAATACTGTCCGTATCGTGATCGTGCGTGTGCGTGTGCGTGCGTGTGTGTGTGTATATATATATATATATATATATACACATACATATATATAAACATAAGGGATCAGCAAGCCTTTGCTTCACCACATACCGAAGTTCAGAAATAGCAGCTGAAAAAGCCGGTTTGCTAGCATAGTCGAATTTACTACTGGAATATCATACCGATGAAGGAAATTGAGTATTATCACTCATAATCCAGAAACGCGTCTATGATTAACTTTAAATGGTTAGTTTTCCTTGTTTTTTCTTCTTGTTTTTGCCTAAGTAATGCTATCTGTTGGAGTCTCAGCTTTTTTAGCTGCTATTTCTGAACTTCGGTATGTGGTGAAGCAAATGCTTGCTGATCCCTTAATTATGTTTATAAATGTATAGGAACTTTTAAATAAGTTCTCCACCGATAATGGTGTTTACATACCGAAGGGCTTGGTAAAAATTATTAATTGTTGATTTATTAATAAATTAATAAACCTTTACCCTTTTAATCTGTAATAATTATTTATTTATATATATATATATATATATATATATATATAATCAAACACAGAGAGAGAGAGAGAGAGAGAGAGAGAGAGAAAGAGAGAGATGGGGGAGGCTTCAAAAATGCATAAATGTACAAAGGAGTATGACAGGGAAAGGCAAAGACAAAAAGTTGAAGGAAGAAAGCAATGTATAGACAGAAGTAAATGTTTTTTAGGGTGGGGTGGAAACCTGTGGAATGGAATTATAGAATAACCTTGAAGGCAGATGTCAGTGACATAGTGTTAACGACCAGAAAGCATTTTTAAAACAATCCTCTTTCTCTGTACTACTTTAATGTATAGAAACACAAAAATGAAAACAATCTAGCACCACTACTGCTGCTAAATAATGTGGCATGAAGAGTCTCTATATAGTTGTTTGATCTGCTAGAAATGGCAGTGAAACATCTCTCAAAAAAACACCCAAAAGTCTAAATGAAAAAAGTTAAGGTTTTAATCTTATGTAAGTCGTGGTTACAGTGCCTCTCCTCTATCAGAGCTAGCCTTCTATTATAGCCCTGCTCAAAGCTTTGTGAACAGATCCGGTAGTCAAACTGAATGAAGCCCATTGTGTGTATGTGTAGGTAGGTGTCCCACCTGACAACCAGTGTTGGTTTGTTTACATTCCCATAACTTAGTTTTGCAAAAGAAACCAGTACCAGACCTTAAAAAAAAAAAAAAAAAATCAAGAACTGGGGTCAATTTCTCCAATTAAACCCTTCAAGTTGGCACCTAGCATGGCTGCAGTGCAATCACTGACACAAGTGAAAGATAAATGTCTTAAATAAAGAATGAAGCAATTATAGATATGCGATTCATTTGATATGTTATGTACCTATTTCACCAAGGCTATTTAATAAAACTCGAGAGGGTGTAGTTAACAGAGAGAGAGAAAAAGAAAACATAATGGAAATTGGACACTAATCAGTTGAAGATCGTAAAATGTTGGTTATCTTATTTCTAAAATTTTACGTTTTATCTATTTTATTTACGCATTTAATTCAACTCCAGCACAGCTGCCAATCTGTTGGTGACCCACCATGCTTAACTCAGTATCAGATAATCTGAAATTTTTCATTCTTTTTTAATCTGGTGTCAGCCAGAGACAAGAGGTGAGTGGTAGATAAAAGACCGAACAGAGAGGTGGATGGATGCATGGGACAGTTTGGTACCATCAAGGATGAAGGAATTATTTAGTCTTAGGTCAGCAGTGCTTGAAAAGATATGATCAAAAGGTATTCCAGCCATGACTACCTCATCTTTTCATAGTGAATTGCTAACTACATTAATGTATCTGCAACAATTTTTATATATTTATAAGAATTTATTGGGGCTCTTGTATAGAGATAGTACCTTTGATGTCTGGCATGTGCACCTTGCCAAGGATGGTCAGTTGGACTGGCATCACCAATCCTCACTCAACTCCTAATCTCTCACTTGATGGCTCATAGTGCCATACCCTGGTACCTCACTTCAGCTGGTGAGGAGATGGTGTTAACACTACATCAATAGGCAAGATTCTCGATAAGTCTTCTCAAGGAGTCATTAGCTAGAACAGAGGAACCCACTTAGGACAACTCCCTGGTGTTCAAGTCCAAGACATGTTTCAGGAAGAAGAATATGGTTGTGGCTAACATCTTGTAGCATTGGTGACATCATCAACCAATGCTCCAACAACTGCACAGTAAAGAAATAAGAATGAAGTACATACTCATTCTTCCTTCACCCTTGAGTGGTTAAGTTCATTTTACAGTCTGGAGATCTTGGTTCAATACCACTGCTTTGCTTTATGAGCAAGTTTTTTTTTTTTTCCATACAATGACATTGAACGAAACGTTGTGAAGGAAATTGTGTAAACAGAAGCAGAGAGAAAGAGAGAGAGAGAGAGAGCATTTAAGCCCACCAGAAGTATTGAATCTAATTCAAAAGGATCAACCACAGTTTCTGTATTGATTCAATTTTAGAAGTAGCATGTATGGAATACTCGTCAGGTTTCTTGGGGAAATTTCGAACCTGGGTTCTCATTCCTATCGATGTTACTATTATTATTACTATTATTATTATTATTATTACTATTATTAATCAGGTCGCTGCCGTGAATCGAACTCGGAACCATGGGGTTAGTAGCCTGCGCTCTTAACCACTACGCCATATATATATGCATGCTCTCACACTCCTTGAACATACACAGATTGATATTAACATGAATCAAAGGATAAAATATTTTTCACATCTATTAGCAGTAATAATAAACTGGATTAATACAAGAAATCTTACAAAGCCTCAGTGTGATCTGTGTGCTAGAAGTAGCAGCCATGTCTTTGAATCACATTGCCATCTCAAAGAACACCATGCATAAAATGAGAATGAATGCAGCTAGAATGTCTATAATTATAAGTTTTCTGGAAAATGGCTGATCAAGGGGGGACAAAACAAAAGTTTAGATTCATTTGATAAGGGGTAAATAAGTTGTAATGTTTATGAAATGTCAAGAATCAAAACTATATTGTTTGCTAAGAACATAACAAAATGCACTGAATCTCTTACAGGAACATTTGTTGGTACTGAGGATGTAGAAAACTCACCTTCCTCCACCAACAAAAACCTTTACCAATGTTACAAGTCTACGATCAGAAAATCCAAGAGACATGCTGTGCATCGTACAGTCTACAGGCCTTTACACCTTCATATCTCCCAAATTGATGTCAGTTCTTCAGGTCCTTGAATATGCAGGAACAGAACCTCAGGTGAAAGGTTTTGAACTATACTGGCTTCTTGTATACCATGTTTATATTTTAAGGTCAGCTTTGCCTTAAATCCTTCTAGTGTCAATAAAGTACCAAGATTGTGGTTTAACAGAATCATACTATCAGACAGAATTGCTTGTGGTGTTTGTTCTGGCTCTTTGCTAATTTTAAAACCTTCTGGGCAACAGACAATCACCTGGAATCAGGAGTACTTTTAGGAGTCCATTCTGTTGCAAGCATTCAGGTCTCTAGTTTGAAGATAGCCCAACTCCACTCCCTTCCACCAACTCCAAAAACCTTAAAAACGGATTGTCATGGATGATATCTTTCTTTCTAGCTAAGAAGGAAAAACATTGGGGAAGAAAGAGTTCTAATATATATGCTACTTTTGGCTGTAGACAGGTTCCCACACTTTCCATTCACCAAGTTTTACATAGGTCCTTGATTAACTCAAGACTACGGCAGGAAGCACTTGCCCCAGCTGATATGCAATGGAATCAAACATGAAGCTACTTGGTTGTGACATGAACCACAACTCAAACTACGTAAAAGATTTCCATGTCTTGACAGCAGAAGCTGCCATCATTCTGCAGGCAGTAAGTTTCTATTATTTGAGTCCATGTTTCAGTTCCCAGTTACCATTTCACATTAGTCAAGGTTTTTAAGAAAAACAACAGTTCTCTCACAACTCTAACAAATATATGAGCAACAAGATGCTCTCTCAGTAGTCATTAAGCCTGCTGGGAAAAACAGCCAAATTATACCCCGTCTAAATAACAGATATACTGGCCAATATAACTAATAAACTAAACAGAAGGTTAGAACAGTGAAAGATGGATTGGTCAGTCAAATCAATCCCAGTGCTTAACAAGTACTTTATTTTGTTGACCTTGAAAAGCAACTACTGGAACATGATACAGTCTTCAGACATGTTGGATCTTGTAAAACCTTCCAACTCATGCAAGCATAAAATATTACTGTTGTATGAGAATGTTGAAAAGTAAAGCTGACCACAGCAGGATTAGTAGTGAATTATTTAGTCACTAGCACACACAAAGATAAAATTGACTGAATTGAGAACAATGAATGATCTATTTTATTGGCCAATGAAATTACAATGGTAAAAATTATGCCTTACAGGATTAGAGCTCAGAACTAAGGGATGTCAACCATAAGTGTAGCTATTTTAATCCACTGAATCTAATTCAGTGGATTACTAAAACTTAAATTTGTTTATCCAGGAAGGATTAAATTATCTGAACTATAAAAATGCTGGTAAGAACAATAGTTAAAACTTAAGCATTGGTGACGGTCACTGTAACCAATATATTGCTCTGTGTGTGTGTGTAAAGCAAATATTTCCTATTATGGCCTCTGACCTATACTAGAGGAGTGAATTGATTGACTAAACCCTTGAAAGCTGTGCCCCAGCATAGCCACAGCCTAATAACAAACAAGTAAAAGACTAAAGATAAAAGTTTGCTAGTATGTTTGATGGAGTCAATCAAGAATTGTTAAAAGTACACCATTGGTAATGAGAATCATTAAATGACTAAGGAGGTGTCTTTAGTAATTGATGACAACAACCACAAACTTTTGTGTCTTACTCAGAGTTATAACTGCAGTACTGAATGATGTGGTCAACTGATTACCATGTACACAACTGTTGAACTAATCAATTAGCAATTACAAAATTCTTCCTTCTCAGTTACAAAGATGTCGTAAATGATTTGACATCAATAAAAGAAATGACCTTTATTTGTATATAGTTTGACCATTATTTACTAACAAACACATGCAGCCACAATGTTTAGGACTATACAATATCCACACATACAATATATAGAATTAAGAACATTTAAATTTTTATTTTTGTTTTAAAATCCATAATCCATTAACTTTAGTTTCCACAAACTATTGGTAACTAAGATACATTTAGATGTCTACTTATCTTTCTAAGTGGCTGTGAATGCTGCACTTACAATAGAGATGGTTTCATCAAATAGAAATCAATAAAGGCATTATGGGTTAATAGATTCACATTACAGTAAACACTACTTATATTGTTACAGAGTAATACACTATTCCCCCTTTTATGACAATGCTGCTACCACAGACTTTCCTGACCACATAAAGAGAAAGAAAAAGGTCACCTGACTGATAAGGTTGAAACTGTTCATTCACACACTAATCTATCTCTATGGCTAACAAACAACTTAACTAGTGTTCTTCTGCGACTATAGAAGCTTCTGTCTTGAAACTGGATGACCATGTCAGCTCAGCTTGTCACCAGTATTGTGCCTGGAGTCTTTATGGTTACTTGATTTGTTAGAAATAACAAGGAATCATGCCACCCACCCACTTAAACTATCAACAATTAATGAACCATCTAACAATTTAATGCCATGTGTCAAATAAGTAATCAATATAAAATACAGTTAAGGTGACAGTGCAATACGATTGTCAGGAATTAACGAGGATGTATAAATTTAAAAATGCATATTGTTTTCTTTGAATAATAATTTGATATATTTATGGTAGAGGTGGTACAAGTTGTGAGTAAAAACACAAAGACAGTCAAGCTGGAAGTATATGTCAGCTAGTTTATACTGTCATTGATAGTACACTTGGTACTTAAGAACGAGGGACCAGCTATCTGAATCAACAGTTCCTTGGTAGATAAAACAATTCAGGATATGAAGACAGGGAAAGCCCCCAGTCCATCAGGAATCACTGCTGAGATATTGAAAATATCTGGCAGTGTGGGTCACCTGTATTGTAAATCAGGTGGTTCATAAAAGAGCCATACCCAATGACTGGCGTAGCAGCACCATAGTCAACTGCTACAAATATAAAGGTAATGCCTTAGAAATAATTATTGAAGTATCAAGTTGTTGGATCAGGTGATGAAAGTTAGAGTCATAATCCAATTAGGGAGAGAGTTAGCCTAGATAAAATGCAGAGAGAAGGACCGCTGATGCTTATATTTCTGGTAAGGCAGTTGCAAAAGAAATACATAGCTAAAGATAAATCCCTGTAGTTGGCCTTTGTTGACTTGGAGAAAAGCCTTTGACAGAGTCCCCTGATGGTCCATGCAGAAACTAGGGATAGACTAGTGGTTGGTGAGAGCTGTACAAGCTATGTACAGGGATGCTACCAGTAAGGTGATGGTTGGCAATAAGTACAGCGAAGAATTCAGGGTACAAGTTGGGGTTCACCAAGGATTGGTGCTCAGCTCCTTGTTAGACAGTCCTCCAAGAAATAACAGAGGAATTTAAGACAGGCTTCCCTAGGAAGCTCCTCTATGCTGATGACTTTGCTCTTATAGCCAAGTCACTACCAGAACTAGAAGTTCCAGGTATGGAAGCAAGGTCTAGAATCGAAGGGACTTAGAGTTAACCTAGCAAAAACCAAAGTCTTAATAAGTAGGAAGGAAGACAAATCACAAATTCCTTCAGGTAGAGGGCCCTGCTTGATCTGTGGAAAAGGAGTAGGTAGAAACTCCATAAAATGCAGCCAATTGTAGCAATATCAGAGGAAGGTTAACAGGGAAACTAGCTTTTGTATGTGGAAGATGCACAGGTACAATAAATACTGAAAATGTGCAGAAAACAGACCATCAACTGCCAGTGGGACAAGCTAAAAGTAGTAGATAGCTTCTGTTATACAGATGATCAAGTTAGTAGTAGAAATAGATGCTCCGAGAGCGTAGCTGTGAGAAAATTAGGCTGGACAAAAGAGCTCCTACCTCTGCTGGCAACAAAGGGCCTCTCTCTCAGAGTGAAAGGTAGATTGTATGATGCCTGTGTGTGAACAGCTATGCCACATGGCAGTGAAACATGGGCTGTGACAGCGGAGGACATACATAGGCTCTGAGAAATGAAGCCAGTATGATTCGCTGGATGTGCAACGTCAGTGTGCATGTTCGACAGTGTAAGCATCTTGTGAGAAAAGTTAAACATAAGTGGTATCAGATGTGATGTGCAAGAGAGGTGACTGTGCTGGTATGGTCATGTGATGTGTATGGACAAGGAGATCTGTGTAAAAAAGTACCAATCTGCAACTATGGAGGGAACCTATGGTAGGGGTACACCCAAGAAAACATGGGACAAAGTGGTGAAGCGTAATCTTCAAACTTTGAGCTTCACAAAGGCAATGACTAGTGACCGAGACCTTTGGCAATATGCTGTGCTTGAGAAGACCTGGCAAGTGAAATCGTAGTCATGGCTGATGTAGGTGTCATAACTTGCACCTGTGCAGGTGTTACGTAAAGAGCACCTTTTGAGTGTTGGGCCTCATGGAGGCAATGACAGAGACATTTGGCATTATGTCGTGTTTGAGAAGCAGACTCAAGCCAAGCAAAATCGCAGTCATGGCAGTTAGTGGTGTCATGTAAATGGCACCTGTGCTGGTGGCACGTAAAAACACCCATTACACTCTCAGAGTGATTGGCATTAAGGAAGGGCATCTAGCCATAGAAAACCATGCCAAATCAGACTGGAGTCTAGGGCAGCCTTCCAGCTTTGGTCAAACCATCCAACCCATGCCAGCATGGACAATGGACATTAAATGATGAAGAAAAGTTGGTGAAATTCTACATTTCTCCAATCCATTACATTATGGTTTTACAAAGTATTTTATATAGAAGTGGTAGACGATTAACCACTTATGAAATCAATTCAGATATAACTTCTACTCAAATATCTTGATAAGACAATGACCCACCCCCACCCACTCCAAATTAGCCGTACTGTAAATGAAAACACCCAAGGACTACAGTGAACTGTCTTTTACCAACAGCCTTTTTTTAAAATTGAAAGGTTTTTGTCAATGGTGTCAAATGTTTCTTATTTCTTTATTGCACACAAGGGGCTAAACAGAGGGGACAACAAGAATGGACAAAGGGATTAAGTCGATTACATCGACCCCAGTGCGTAACTGGTACTTATTTAATCGACCCCAAAAGGATGAAAGGCAAAGTCGACCTCGGCAGAATTTGAATTCAGAACGTAAAGACAAGACGAAATACCGCTAAGCATTTCGCCCGGCGTGCTACCGATTCTGCCAGCTGGCCGCTAATGGTGCCAAATGTTTCTACTAACCAGCATATATGCTTTCTTTGGTTATATATGTACATGTATGTTCCTTGGTTATATATATGTCAGCCAGTATATTATTGGTTATGGAATATGTGTCAGAATGCCAGATGGTTTTGCACTGACTACTGCACTTCGCAATATTGATGACCACTCAATTTCTTTAAGAATGTTTTGCTTCCCTGCCCCACCACTCATGGACATATAGAACGGTTACAAATCACTAGTATTGCCTCAGTGTAACAGTTGGCATGAAATTATTGGTAACATTCAGTCCATTTATATTCCATAACCAATAATATACAGATTGACTGCCTCCGTCATATAAATTTATAAGCGATCACAGTGCAATGACTAGAAATAGTCTATTAAAGGGATGTATAAGCCCTAGACAGAAAAAAA